>NW_021703779.1:55644741-55670361 GCF_005190385.1 Monodon monoceros | reverse complement strand
CTTTCTTTCTTTCTTTCTTTCTTTCTTTCTTTCTTTCTTTCTTTTTTCTTTCTTTTCTCCCTCTTGTTCTGAGCCAAGGGGATGACAGGCTCTTTGTTCTCCAGCCAGGTGTCAGGGCTGTACCTCTTAGGTGGGAGAGCAAAGTTCAGGACACTGGTCCACAAGAGACCTCCCAGCTCAATGTAATAGCAAATGGTGAAAACCTCCCAGAGTTCTCCGTCTCAAAGCCAAGACCCAGCTCCACTCAACGCCCAGCAAACTACAGTGCTGGACACCCTGTGCCAAACAACTAGCAAGACAGGAACACAGCCCCATCCATTAGTAGAGAAGCTACCTAAAATCATAATAAGGCCACAGATACCCCAAAAGACACCACCAGACGTGGACCTGCTCACCAGAAAGACAAGATCCAGCCTCACTCACCAGAACACAGGCACAAGTCCCCTCCACCAGGAAGCCTACACAACCCACTGAAGCAACCTTAGCCACTGGGGACAGACACCAAAAACAATGGAAACTATGAAATGGCAGCCTGTGAAAAGGAGATCCCAAACACAGTAAGTTAACCAAAATGAGAAGACAGAGAAACACACAACAGGTGAAAGTGCAATGCAAAAACCCACCAGAACTAACAAATGAAGAGGAAATAGGCAGTCTACCTGAAAATGAATTCAGACTAATGAGAGTAAATATGATACAAAATCTTGGAAATAGAAAGGAAAAAATACAAGAAACGTTTAACAAGGACGTAGAAGAACTAAAGAGCAAACAAACAGTGATGAACAACCCAATAAATGAAATTAAATATTACCTAGAAGGGATCAATACGAGAATAACTGAGGCAGAAGAGTGGCTAAGTCACCTGGAAGATAAAATAGTGGAAATACCTAGTGCACAGCAGAATAAAGAAAGATGAATGAAAAGAATTGAGGACACTCTCAGAGATGTCTGGGACAACATTAAATGCACCAACATTCGAATTATAGGGGTCCCTGAAGAAGAAGAGAAAAAGAAAGGGACTGAGAAAATACTTGAAGAGATTATCGTTAAAAACTTCCCTAATAGGGAAAGGAAATAGTTAATCAAGTCCAGGAAGCACAGAGAGTCCCATACAGGATAAATCAAAGGAGAAACATGCCAAGATACATATTAATCAAACTGTCAAAAATTAAATACCAAGAAAAAATATTAAAAGCAGCAAGGGAAAAAAAAAGCACACAAAGGAATCCCCATAAGGTTAACAGTTGATCTTTCAGCAGTAACTCTGCAAGCCAGAGAGAGTGGCAGAACATATTTAAAGCGATGAAGGAGAAAAATCTAAAAGCAAGATTACTCTACCCAGCAAGGATCTCATTCAGATTTGACGGAGAAATTAAAAATTTAATAGACAAGCAAAAGCAAAGAGAATTCAGCACCACCAAACCAGCTTTACAAGAAATGCTAAAGGAACTTCACTAGGCATGAAACACAAGAGAAAGAAAAGACCTACAATAATAAACCCAGAACAATTAAGAAAATGGTAATAAGAACATACATATCAATAATTACCTTAACCGTAAATGGATTAAATGCTTCAACGAAAAGACATAGACTGGCTGAATGGATATGAAAACAAGACCTGTATATATGCTTTCTACAAGAGACCTACTTCAGACCTAGGGACACATACAGACTTAAAGTGAGGGGGTTGAAAAAGATATTCCATGCAAATGGAAATCAAAAGAAAGCTGGAGTAGCAATTCTCATATTAGGCAAAATACACTTTAAAACAAACACTATTATAAGAGACAAAGAAGGACACTTCATAATGATCAAGGGATCAATCCAAGAGGAAGATATAACAATTGTTAATATTTATGCACCCAACATAGGAGCACCTCAATACATAAGGCAAATATTAACAGCCATAAAATGGGAAATCGACACTAGCACAATCATAGTAGGGGACTTTAACACCCCACTTCCACCAATGGACAGATCATCCAGAATGAATATAAATAAGGAAACACAAGCTTTAAGTGATGCATTAAACAAGATGGAATTGATTGATATTTATAGGACATTCTGTCCCAAAACAACAGAATACACATTCTTCTCAAGTGCTCATGGAACATTCTCCAGGATAGATCACATCTTGGGTCACAAAGCAAGCCTTGGAAAATTTAAGAAAATTGAAATTGTATCAAGTATCTTTTCTGACCACAGTGCTATGAGACTATATATCAATAACAGGAAAAAACCTGTAAAAAATAAAAACACATGGAGGCTAAACAATGCACAAGTTAATAACCAAGGGATCACTGAAGAAATCAAAAAGGAAATAAAAAAAATACCTAGGAACAAATGACAATGAAAACACGATGACCCAAAACTTATGGGATGCAGCAAAAGCAGTTCTAAGAGGGAAGTTTATAGCAGCACAGTCCTACCTTAAGAAACAAGAAACATCTCACATAAACAACTGAACCTTACACCTAAAAGAATAAGAGAAAGAAGAAAAAGAAAACTCCCAAAGTTAGCAGAAGGAAAGAAATCATAAAGATCAGATGAGAAATAAATGAAAAACAAATGAAGGAAATGATAGAAAAGATCATTAAAACTAAAAGCTGCTTCTTTGAAAAGATAAACAAAATTGATAAACCATTAGCCAGACTCATCAAGAAAAAAAGACTCAAATCAATAGAATTAGAAATGACAAAGGAGAAGTAACAAGTGACACTGCAGAAATACAAAGGATCATGACAGATTACTACAAGCAAGTATATGCCAATAAAATGGACAACCTGGAAGAAATGAACAAATTCTCAGAAATACAGAACCTTCCAAGACTGAACAAGGAAGAAATAGAAAATATGAACAGACCAATCACAAGCACTGAAATTGAAACTGTGATTAAAATTCTTCAAACAAACAAAAGCCCAGGACCACATGGCTTCACAGGCGAATTCTATGAAACATTTAGAGAAGAGCTAACACCTATCCTTCTCAAACTCTTGCAAAATATAGCAGAGGGAGGAACAGTCCCAAACTCATTCTGCGAGGCCAAGATCACCCTGATACCAAAACCAGATAAAGATGTCACAAAGAAAGATAACTACAGGCTAATATCACTAATGACCATAGATGTCAAAACCCTCAACAAAATACTAGGAAACAGAATCCAACAGCACATTAAAAGGATCATACACCATGATCAAGTGAGGTTCATCCCAGAAATCCAAGGATCCTTCAATATATGCAAATCAATAAATGTGATACACCATATTAAAATATTGAAGAATAAAAACCACATGATCATCTGAATAGATGCAGAAAAAGCTTTCAGCAAAATCCAACACACATTTATGATAAAAACCCTGCAGAAAGTAGGCATAGAGGAAACTTTCCTCAACATAATAAAGACCATATACCACAAACCCACAGCCAACATTGTCCTCAATTGTGAAAATCTGAATCCATTTCCACTAAAATCAGGAAAAAGACAAGGTTGCACACTCTCACCAGTATTATTCAACATAGTTTTGGAAGTTTTAGCCACAGCAATCAGAGAACAAAAAGAAATAAAAGGAATGCAAATTGGAATAGAAGAAGTAAAGCTCTCACTGTTTGCAGATGACATGATACTATACGTAGAGATTCCTAAAGATACTACTGGAAAACTACTAGAGCTAATCAATGAATTTCGTGAACTAGCAAGATAAAAAATTAATGTGCAGAAATCTCTTGCATTCCTATACACTAATGATGAAAAATCTGAAATTCAAATTAAGAAAATACTCCCATTTACCATTGCAACAAAATGAATAAAATATCTAGGAATAAACCTATGTAAGGAGAGAAAAGACCTGTATGCAGAAAATTATAAAACACTGATGAAATAAATTAAAAATGATACAAATAGATGGAGAGATATACCATGTTCTTGGATTGAAAGTGTCAACACTGTGAAAATGACTCTACTACCCAAAGCAATCTAGAGATTTATTGAAATCCCTATCAAAATACCACTGCCATTTTTCACAGAACTAGAACAAAAAATTCACAATTTGTATGGAAACACAAAAGACCCTGAAAAGACAAAGCAATCTTGAGAAATAAAAACAGAGCTGGAGGAATTAGGCTTCATGGCTTCACACTATACTACAAAGCTACAGTAATCAAGAGAGTATGGTACTGGCCCAAAAACAGAAATATAGATCAAAGGAAAAGGATAGAAAGCACAGAGATAAACCCACGCACATATGGTCACCTTATCTTTGATAAAGGAAGCAAGAATATATGGTGGAGAAAAGACAGCCTCTTCAATAAGTGGTGCTGTGAAAACTGGAAAGCTATTTGTAAAAGAATGAATTTAGAACACCTCCTAACACCATACAGAAAAACAAACTCAAAATGGATTAAAGATCTCAATGTAAGGCCAGACACTATCAAACTCTTAGAGGAAAACATAGGCAGAACACTCTATGACATAAATCACAGCAAGATCCATTTTGACCCACCTCCTAGAGAAATGGAAATAATAACAAAAATAAACAAATGGGACATAATGAAACTTAAAAGTTTTTGCACAGCAAAGGAAACCATTAACAAGAGGAAAAGACAACCCTCAGAATGGGAGAAAATATTTTCAAATGAAGGAACTGACAAAGGATTAACCTCCAAAATTTACAAGCAGCTCATGCAGCTCAATAATAAAAAAACAAACAACCAAATCCAAACATGGGCACAAGACCTAAATAAACATTTCCCCAAAGAAGATATACAGATTGCCAATAAACACATGAAAGAATGCTCAACATCATTAATCATTATAGAAATGGAAATCAAAGCTACAATGAGACATCATCTCACACTGGTCAGAATGACCATCATCGACAAATCTATAAACAATAAATGCTGGAGAGGGTATGGAGAAAAGGGAACACTCTTGCACTTTTGGTGGGAATGTAAATTGATAGAGCCACTATGGAGAACAGTATGGAGGTTCCTTAATAAACTATAAATAGAATTACCATATGAACCAGCAATCCCACTACTGGGTATATACCCTGAGAAAACCATAATTCAAAAAGAGTCATGTACCAATATCTTCCTTACACCTCTGTTTACAATAGCAAGGACATGGAAGAAACCTAAGTGTCCTTCAACAGATGAATGGGTAAAGAAGATATGGCACATATATACAATGGAATATTACTCAGCCATAAAAAATGAAATTGAGTTATTTGTAGTGAGGTGGATGGATCTAGAGTCTGTCATACAGAGTGAAGTAAGTCAGAAAGAGAAAAACAAATACCATATATTAACACATATATATGGAATCTAAAAATAAAAGTCATGAAAAACCTAGGTGCAAGAGCTGAATAAAGACACAGACCCACTAGAGAATGGACTTGAGGATACAGTGAGGGGGAAGGGTAATCCTGGACAATGTGAGAGAGTGGCATGGGCATAAATACACTACCAAACGTAAAATAGATAGCTAGTGGGAAGCAGCCACATAGCCAAGGAAGATCAGCTCGGTGCTTTATGAACACCTAGAGGGGTGGGATAGGGAGGGTGCGAAGGAGGGAGACGCAAGAGGGAAGAGATATGGGGACATATGTATATGTATAACTGATTCACTTTATTATAATGCAGAAGCTAACACACTATTGTAAAGCAATTATACTCCAATAAAGATGTTTAAAAACAAACAACAACAAAAAACCCAAAAATACAAAACATGAGGGGATTAAGAAATGCAGATCTTTAGAATGTATTTGAACTTAAATGATGATCTGTTTAAAACAAGTAGATATGGTTATGGGTTGATATATATGAACCCCATTTTAACTGCAAATGAAAAACCTACAATAAATACACAGAAATTAAGGAGAAAGGCACCCAAACATAACACTAAAAAGAATATTCGAGTCATGAAGGAAGAGGTTAAAAAAATAATAAAATAATAGAGAAGAACTACAAAACAGCCATAAAACAAGTCACAAATTAGCAATAAGTACATAACTATCAATAATCACTTCATTTGTCCATGGACCAAATCCTTCAATAATAAGAAACAGGGTAAAAATTGAATAAAGAAAAAAGAGCCATCTATATACTGCCTATATGAGACTCACTTCAGAGCTAAAGACACACAGACTGAAAGCGAAGGGATAGAAAAAGATATTCCATGCAAATGGAAACCAAAAGGAAGTTGGGTTAGCAATACTCATATCAGACAAAGTAGAGTTTAAAACAAAATCTATAGTAAAAGACAAAGAATGATAAAATGGTCAATTCAAGAAGAGGATAGAACATTGTAAGCATATATGCACCTAGTATAGGAGCACTGAAATACAAAAGCAAATATTAACAGACGTAAAGGGAAATATTGACGGTAATACAATAATAGTAGGGGACTTACATCAGTGGCTAGATCATCCAGACTTAAAATCAATAAGGAAACTGTGGCCTTTAAATTACATATTAGGTCAGATTGACAGAATAGATATCTATGGGACATTCCATCTCAAAACAGCAGAATATACATTCTTTCCAAGTGCATATGAGATGTTCTCCAGGATAGATCACATGCTAGGCCACAAAGCAAGTCTCAATAAATTTAAGAAGATTGAAATTTTTTCTAACTACAATAGTATGAAACTGGAAAATGATTACAAAGGAAAAATGGAAAAAACCCAAACACATAGAGACTAAACAACATGCAACTAAAAATATTGATGTGTCAAGAGAAAAATCAAGGAAGGAAATCTGAAAATACCATGAGACAAACAAAAATAAAAACACAACTTTCCAAAATCTATGCAACACAGCAAAACAGTTCCAAAGAGGGAAGTTTATAGGGATACAGGCCTACTTCATTAAACAAGAAAAGTCTCAAATAAACAACCTAACTTACCACCTAAAGGAATTAGAGAAAGAACAAAGCCCAAAGTCAGCAGAGGAAGGAAACAATAAAGTCAGAGTGGAAATAAAATAAATCCTTCCCCTCCAAAAAAAAACAATAGAAAAGATGAATGAAATCAAGAGCTGGTTTTTTGAAAAGATTATCAAAATTGATAAATCTTTAGCCAGGCTCATTAAGTAAAACGGGAGAGGTCTTTGATATATTGTCCCAGTGAAAAGTCTAGAGAATGGAGGAGTCAGATATAAAACTCCATCCAAAGACAGGCATCTCTTAGGACACTGACTGGTTTCTATGGCAACTTTACTGCAAGCTACTGCAGTGACTATTGCAGGAATATCCTTAATGGGAAGAACTTTTGAGTCCAATGCCCAAGATACTTCTACAGACTTTTCTAAAATTCCAACCCCAATTAATCCCCAGGAGATACTTCTTGATCTGAGAGATCCACAATCAGACATGAGAAGGCTGTTCCAAGTCATGCTGCAGGATTGTCCTTCTTGGCAATTGCTTTTATATCAGAGCCTCAAGAACATACTTCAGCAATATCTTTCACCTCAGGGCCAGCAGCCTGGCTGGTAGAATAGCAGAGGTAGGGGCTGTAGGCCTATATGCCTCCATTCTGGTATCAGCATCAGTCACAGGGTCAGCAGGCTGGTTGAGGAGAACAGCAGGGGCAGATGCCACAGGCTTATTTGCCCATATTACAACATCAGCATCCTGGCTGTATAGAACAAAGGGCCTATCTGCCCACATCACAGAAGAAGCAGCAACAGCCCTTGGGTGATCAGCCTGGTCTATTACAGGAGCAGCCGCAGTAGCCTGAATTGGATGAGCAGTAGCCACAGATGCTGTAGGCCTATATGCCCACATTCCAGTAACTTAAGCAGCTCTACTCAAGAGGCCAGCAGTCCCTGAAGACTGCAAACCCATCATCCTCCATCCCAGGGCAGTGAGCAAGGCAAGGTAAGACTGCTGCCAATTTTTCAATAGCCTCTGATACTGGAGCACCTGATGCAAATCTCTCATCAATAGTCCCTAAGTTAGCAGTTCTTTTGGATACTGCTCCCCAGATACTTAAACCTCCACACATGAACATGTCCACCTTCTGCAGCTGCAGGATTCAGAGGAGCACTTGCAATCTCCAAAATTGTGAGGGAATTGCCTATTCTAGAACTTCTAAAGTCACTTTAACAAACCCAGATGCAGCTTCACATTGTCTCTGAATCTGATAGTATCAAACATAGCGCAGCTTGATTCCTTCCCATTCAAGATTATAGATGTTATACTGAAGCAATTATTGGCACCGGAGATTCCAGAGAAAGGCAACTTCTGCTGCCACAGTCAGCTGTCTAGGCTACTGAGAGTGCCAAAGGTGTCCAAAGTCAGGGTCAATCTTAAGTGCTTCTGACTGAGGTCTAAATGTCCATTAGGCTCAAGAGTTTCACAGTCTTACAAGGGACAGCTATCTCTAGTTTCCACAACCTCACAATTGCATCTCTGTAGGGACATCCGGACACACTTCACCTCTATGGGCTTATAATTGCTGCCATTTTTACCATTTACCATTTTATAGTTGCACAAATTAGCTGTGAAGAACTAATGAAGAGACATAGCCCCCACACAATATTCTTCTTCTACATACATGGTACAATACAGGACATGAGTCTGAATTATTCTAACATAAGTGAAAAAGTACTATTTTAAATCTCATTTCCAGGAGAAATCATTGATAAAAGTTACCCTTGGACATCAAGGAGAAACAGTACTTAAGAACCATACTCTATGTTTACCCTAAGGAAAGGATGCAAGTTACCTTGTAGATATTATTTTTTTCTACTAGATCAATAAAATTGATAATAATATCTACTTCAGAGTTATTGTTAGGCATAAATGACTTAACAGTTGAAAAGCATTGAGAAGAGAGAATAATGTCAGCAAAATTGTACACTGTAAAGCTCCAGGTTCTTGTCCCTCCAAAAAAAATGGAAAAAAAAAAACCAACCAGAGCTGTCTGAATCAACTTTACAGGAGATCTGAAAAACAGTAACATGGTTACACTAACCAAGCAAAAACTCAGTCAAGAAAAAGCCATCTTCAAAATGGTAGGAATGCCTTGTGGTGTAGATATTTGCCCTTGCATCATCCCCTCTCCAATGCAGGAATCTAGGTTTTGAGCCAGTGGCATCTGGGTTCCCAGTTCCCTCCTTGGAGCCAGAGGGTACAGAGTGGACTTTCATCTGTTTTAATCATTTTGGAGAATATAAAATTTTATAATGCTAGGTACTTCTCTCTGTTTTGCATAACACAGAAAACTAGTTGGAAAAGCTGCAGGTACTACTCGTAAAAGATACAAGTTATACTGCAAACACACAGATGCTTGGGGCAAGAAGTTACAGTTTGAGACATACAATGGACCATCAAATGCCTGTAGAAGAAGCTGAGATGAAACCTTCTGGGTAATTAGGACAATCAAAAACAGCCATGTATATGGGGGAATTTAGAAAACCAGGAGCATGCCCAGAAAAGATGCATTCCCAGAAAAGTCCTTAGAAGATCTTAAACTTTCACATCAGGCTGATTCCTAGGCTCAGAGAAAGCCTAACTAAGTAATGAGGGAATGCTCTAGAAGTCTTTAAAAACTGGAAAAGTTGTTCTCTCCATTTTATTTTGCTTGTTTGTTTTATTTCTCTGGATTTCAAGGAAATCACTGTCAAAGCAGTAGCTGAATTGAGCTAAAGGAACAGAGACTTCAGTGATCACATAAAGCAAGGAATAATCTTTGCAAACAGTTTGGAAAAAATATCAAAACAAGTGGGTTAGTATAGTTTTTACCAATGGGAATAAAAAATAAACACTGGGGAAGCATGGGAAAATGGTTTCCATTGTTGCCACATTATAATAGTCAAATGCCTAATTTCAAAACCAAGAAAAATTACAAGGCATACAAAGAAGCAAGAAAACATGGTTCATGCGAACAAATAAATTGATAGAAAAAAATCCCTGAGAAAGCCCAGACAGCAGGTTTGCTAGACAAATACTTTTTTAAAATTGTCTTAAATATGCTCAAATTGCTAAGGCAAAACATAGACAGATAATTAAAAGAAACCAGGAAGGTGATATAGGAACAAAATGAAAATTTCAGCAAACAGAAATTATTTTAATAAAGCAAGCAGAAATACTAGAGCTGAAGAATACAGTAACTGAGATAAAAATTCAATAGAGAGGATCAATAGAAGATTCAAACAAACACAAGAAAATTATCAGTAAACTTATAAACAGGACAATTGAAATTATTGAGTCTGAGGAGAAGAAGGAAAACTAGAATGAAGAAAGTGAACAGAGCCTAAGAGATTTGGGGGAAATCATTAAAAGAACCAGTGTGTGCATTATGGGAGTCCCATAAGTGGAGGACAAAGAGAAATAGGCAAAAATATTATCTGAAGATATAGTGGCTAAAAAGTTCACAAATTTTTTGAAACACACGAATCAACAAATCCAAGAAGTTCAACAAATTCCAAGTAGGATAACTCCAAAAGACAGCCCTACTGGGACACATTATAATCAAAGTGTCAAAAGCCAAAGCCAAAGAAAGAATATTGAAAGCAGCAACAGACAAATGACTCATCCTGTATAAGGATTCTCAATAAGACTATCATCCAATTTCTCATCAGAAAACTTGGAGAACAGAAGGCAGTGTAATGATATATTTAAATGTTGAAAGAAAATAAAAGTGTCAACTAAGAATTCTATTATGACATTTCCACATAACAACTACTGATGAAGTTCAATACAATTAGACCTACCCTATATGAAATGCTAAAGAGAGTCCTTCAGGTTGAAATAGAAGGCGGATGGACAGTAACACAAAACTGTAGGAAGACAAAAACTTCTCTGGTAAAGGTAAATATATGGGCAAATATAAAAGCCAGTGGTAACGTAATCCTGGTTTGTAACTTCACTTATTTTCTACAGGGTTTAAAAGATAAGTGTATAAAAATAATTAGAAATATATGTTTTATTAGTACAACATATAAAGACATAATTGGTGACACTGATAACCACAAAGGAGGAAAGAGATGTGTAGGTGTATAGTTTTTTAAAAAATGAAGTTAAATTTGTATCAATTTAAATTAAATTGTTATAACTCTAGCATGTTATATATAATCTAATTTGGAGCCACAAAGAAAAAAAATCTACAGAATATATACAAAATATATAATCTAATTTGGAGCCACAAAGAAAAAAAAATCTACAGAATATATACAAAATAAATGAGAAGGGAATCAAAACATGTCACTACAAATCATCAAAGTACAAAGGAATGCAGTAATGGAGGAAACGAGGGACAAAACATGCTATAAGACATAGAGAAACTGCAAAATGGCAGTAGTTAATCTATTATATCATTAATTACTTTAAATGTAAATGGATTAAACTTCCAATTACAAGGCATAGATAGGCAGAAGAGATGAAAAAACATAATCCTACTCTACGCTGTATACAGGGAGTTCTTCAAGTTGAAATGAAAGGACATTTAATAATAATGAAGTCACATGAAAATATAAAACTCACTGGTTAAGGTAAATATATAGACAGAATACCCCAATATTGTAATAGTTATGCATAAATCATTTTAAACTTTAGTAAAAAAGTTAAAAGACAAAAGTATTAAGAATAATTATAACTACAGTAATTAGCTAATGGATACACAATGTAAAAATACGTAAGTTGTGACATAGTAACATAAAGTTTGTGGGGGGAGTAAAAGTGTAGTTTTTTTTGTGAGAGGAAAATTAAGTTGATATAATCTTAAAATAGATTATTATAAGATGATTATTGTAAGCCCTGTGATAATCACAAAGAAAAGAATACTTAAATTAGATATATAAATATAAAAGGAAAAAAATAAAAGCATATCACTACAAAAAATTCTCAAATTACAAAGGAGGACAGCAAGAGAGAAAAAAAAAGGTGCAAAAGAACTACAAAACATACCAAAAATTTTTAAAGTGACAATAGTAAGTACTCACCTATCAATAATTACCTAAAACATTTTAACAATATATTTTATTTTATTCAATATGCTTAAAAGATTATCATTTCAACATGTAATCAATATTAAGAAATTATGAGACATTTTAAATTTTTGTCTTTCATAGTGTTTTAAAATATGTTCTGAAAATTTACAGCTCATCACAATTCAGAAGCCAAATTTTCTCCTTCAGCATAGATTAAATTGTTCAAATAAAAACTATATTTTTAAGGTTCATGCATTATGATTTTATATACGTATAGTGAAATGATTACTACAGTCAAGAGAATTAACACTTTCTCTTCGTAGTTACCTTTTTTGTGTGTTCAATTAGAGCACCTGAAATATACTCTCAACAAATTTCCAGTATCCAATACAATATCATTAACCATAGTCATCATGCTGATAATCCATAGTCTCTGGTTTATTCATCCTAAGTAACCGTAATTTTGTAGCCTTCAAAGAATATCTCCTCATCTCCCCCACCTCCCAACCCTGGAACCACTGTACTACTTTCTGCTTCTATGTATTTGAATTTTAGGTTCCACATGTAAGTGATATCATGCAGTTGTTTTTTTCCTTTCTGCAACTGACTTATTTCACTTAGCATAATAACTTAAAGGTTCATTCATGGTTTTCCAAATGGCATGATCTAATTCCTTTTTAAGTCTTAAATAATATTCCATTGTAATGTATATACACCACAATTTCCTTATCCATTCATCTGTCCACAGACACTTAAGTTGTTTCCATATCTTGGTTATTATAAATAATGCTGCACTGTATATGGGAGAACATATATCATTTCAAGGTACTAATTTCTATTCCTTTAGCTATATATATAGAATAGCAAATGCTGGATTATATGTTAGTTCTATATTTAAGGGTTTTTTTTTTTGAGAAATCTTGATACTGTTTTCCATAATGACTGTACAAACTTACTTCACACCAACAGTTCACACCAGTTCCTCTATTCTCACATCCTCACTGACATTTGGAATCTTCAATTTTTTTTGATAGTAACATCTTAACAGATGTGAGATATCTCATTGTTGTTTTGATTTGCATTTTCCTGATGATTAGTGATGTTGTGCACTTTTTAAATTTAAATTTAAATTTTACATTGGAGTGTAGTTGATTTTCAATGTTGTGTTAGTTTTAGGTGCACAGCAAAGTAATTCAGTTATACATATACATATATCCATTCTTTTTCAGATTCTTTTCCCATATAGTTTATTACAGAATACTGAGTAGAGTTCCCTATGCTTTGTATGTCTTCTTTAGAAAAATATCTATTCAAGTCCTTTGCCTATTTTTGAAACAGCTTGATTTTTTGCTGTTGAGTTGTATGAGTTCCATATATATTGGGATATTTACCCCTTATCAGATATGTGCTTTACAGATATTTTCTCTCAATCTACAGTATGCCTTTTCATTTTGTGGTTGTTTTCCCTGCTTACAGATTATTTTTAACTTGATGTAGTTCCACCTGCTTATTTCGTTTTTGTCGCCTGATCTTTTGGTGTCATATCAAAAATAAAAATAATTGCCAAGGGCAATGTCAAGGGGTTTTTCTGTATGTTGTCTTCTAAAAATTTTACTGTGGATCTTATGTTTAAGTATTTAATCCCATTTTGAGTTGATTTTTGTCTATGGTGTAAAATAAGGGTCCAATTTAGTTCTTTTGCATTCCCAACACCATTTATTGAAGACTATATTTTCCTCACTGTATTCTTGACACCATTGTCAAAAATTAGTTGACCATTTATGCTTGAGTTTATTTTTAGGCTCTCTATTCTGTTCCATTGATATATGTGTCTGTTTTTATACTAGTTCCATACTTTAAAAAATTATTATAGCTTTGTAATATGGTTTAAAATCAGGAAGTGTGATGCCTCCAACTCTGTTCTTCTTTTTCAAGATTTGTTTGGGCATTTGGGTTAATTTGGGGTTCCATACATATATTTATCTGGCTTTGGTATCAGGGTGATGCTGGTCTCATAAAATAAATTTGGAAGTATTCTCTCTACTTCTATTTTTAGAAGACTTTAAGAAGGACTGGTATTAATTCTTCTTTTAATGTTTGTTAGAACTCAACCATGAAGCCATCTGGTCCTAGACATTTCTTTGTTGGGATTTTTTTTATTACTACTTCAATCTCCTCATTTGTTTTCGGTGTGCTCAAGCTTTTCCATTACATCTTGGTTCGACATTGGTTGTATGTTTCTAGGAATTTATTTCCTCTAGGTTATTCAATTTGTTCACATATAATTTATCATAATAATTCCTTACGACTTTATAATTTTGAGGCATCCATTGTAATTTTCTCATTTCTTATTTTATTTATATTTGTCTTTTCTATTTTTCCTGTTTAGTCTAGGTAAGAGTTTGTTGATTCTGTTTTTTGTTAAACCCTCTTAGTTTTGATTTTTCCATTGTTTTCCTATTCTGTATTTGATTTATTTCTGCCCTGGTCTTCAGTATTTCCTTCCTTCTGCTAAAATTTGTGTTTAGTTTGTTATTTTTATATTTTTTGAGGTGAAAAGTTAGGTTGTTTATTTCAGATCTTTCTTCTTAGCTAATGTAGAAAGATTTGCTATATATAGTATTCTTGGTTGTCATTCTTTTTTATTTCAGCACTTGAAATATATCATCTCTCTCCCTTCTGGCCTGCAAGGTTTTTGCTGAAAATTTTACTTATAGTATTATGGGGGTTATCTTGTATTTAATAAGTTGCTTTATTCCTGCTGCTTTCTAAATTATCTCTCTGTTTAACTTTTGACAATTTGATTATAGTATATATTTGTGCCAGTCATTTGGAGTTCATCTTATTTGTTGTCTTTTTTTTTTTTCAGTTTTGAGACCTAGATATTTATTTCCTTCCCCAGGTTTGGTAATTTTTCAGCCATTCTTTCTTTGAATAAGCTTTCTGCTCCTTTCTCTTCCTCTTCTTCTTATAAGTCACTCATAATGCATATGTTGGTGCATTTGATTCTATCCCATAAGCTTGTTAAGCTATCTTTACTCTTTTTCATTCTTTTTCTTTTTCTACTTAGTTAACTTACACAGATCTGTCTTCCAGTCCAATAATCCTATATTTTTTTAAATTTGATCTGGTCTCCTGTTGAACCTCACTACTGAAATTTTCAGTTTGGTTGTTGTTTTCTTTAGCTCTATGATTTCTGTTTAGTACTCTTTAGAGGTCTTTATCCCTTTGTTGAACCTCTCACTTTGTTCATGCATATTTCTTCTGACCTCAGTGAGCATCTTTCAGGCCATTATTTTGAGGTACCTCTCAGATAAATCACATCTTCATTCCATTAGGATCAGTTTCTGGAGCTTTATCTTGTTCTTTTATTTGGAATATGTTTACCTGTTTCTTCATTTTCCCTAATTCTCTGTGTTGGTGTCTGCACACTGAAAAACACAGCCACCTTTTCCAGTCTTCACAAACTGGCTTCATGTAAGAGACGAACCTCACCAATCAGCCTGGCCAGAAATTGTCAATGTCCAAAATCGTTGTGTTTATCCAAACTGCTGTCTTTGTTGTTAGTGGCCTCCAAGAGATTAAGGTATATCAAGTCCAGTCAGTGCCCCAAAGATGGGGGAAATGCCCACATACTAGTCCAGGCTCCTGAAGAACTACAAATTGCTTGCCCCATCAGCTCCCTGATGCAGGCTAATTGGAAGACTGATCTTCAGGCAACACCCAAGAAAGCCATAACATTACATAGAAGGTCTAGCCCCTTTCAGATAGAGCTGGAAGCTGGGTGGTTTTGCCTGCTTTCTCTGTGCTGAGCCAGAGGGAATAGCCACTGGGAGTGGTGTGCATTCATTTAAAATGGCACGTGTGCTCTCTGTGGTCCCAGGAGACACATAAATTCTGATCTCTATCAGCTCCAGAGTGAGGTAATTTAAGAGGCTGCTCTTTGTGTGGCAGCCATAAAAGCTGGGGTGCTAGATATGTGGACAAGGTCCTTTTGGGGAGAAGTTGGAGACTTGGTTTTCTTGCTGAGGTGAGCCTTGGGAGACAAGATGAAGGAATTGACCCCTGTCCACTAAGGCTCTTGAGAGAATATTAATACCTGCTATGTCAGTCCCAGATGAAAGCTAATTAGAAGTGTGACCTTTGGGTAACAGTTGACAAAGTACACAGTTGAACCCCTTCCAAGTAGAAACTGGGAGCTGTCACAGGAAGTGATCATGCATCCATTTAAATCTACATTTTCCTTTTCTGTGGTCTCAGGGGGCTCAAGAATGCTGAGCCTCATTGGCTGTCACAAGCTAGATGATTTGGGAACCAGTGCATAGGGTAGCAGCCATAAAAGTTGGAGTGCTAGATATGTGGACAAGCCCTTCCATAAAGAAGCTGGAGAGTTGGTTTTATAATTAGATTGAGCTAGAGGGAGAAGAATGGGAAGTTCCCACAAGTTCTTTCAGGCTCCCAGAGGAGCACTGTCAGCTCCCAGATGCAGGCTGATTAGAAGTCTGACCTCAGGTAGCAGTTAGGAAAGTATGCAATCAAACCCCTTCCAGTGAGAAACTGGAAGCTGGGAATTTTTGCCTGCACTCTTTATGCTGGGTACAGGGGACAGCTTCAGGATGTGCTTTTACATCCATTTAAAAGTACTACTTTGTTTTCTGTGTCCCTAGGAGACTCATGAATGCAAAGCCCTGCCAGCCCTCAGAGTTATGTGATATGGGAATCAGTCCATAGGGTTGAAGCTGTAAAAGTTGGGATCTTGAATGTGAAGTCTAAAGCATTAACTTTTCAGGGAAAAGCTGGAAGTTTGAGGTTTCCTCCCAATTGTATGCCACTGTTCCATGGGTGGTGTTTATGGTGAAATTGTGTGTCAGTTTTTCCTACCCATTTCTATGTAGATATTTTCTCAGTCACCAAAGGTGTCATAATTTCTCAATTAGTTTTTAGATGTCTGTCAGAGGGCATTGATCCATGTGAAGATGTTTATTTGGTGCATCCAAGGGAGGAGGTAAAGTCAGGAGCCTCCTATTCTTCTGATATTACCTCACTTATTATGTTAAATATAAGTGGATTAAATTCCCCAATATAAAGAAGTATGGTGGCTGAATGGATAAAAATAAGATTTAACTCTCTGCTGTCTACAAGAAGCTCACTTTAAGAACATATATACACTGAAAGTGAAGAGATGGAAAAATATTCCATGCACATGGTAAATAAAAGAAAGAAAGGTTGTCTATAATTTTAACTGACAAGGCAGACTTTAAGTAAAAAATTATCACAAGAGATCAGGAAGGTCATTATATAATGACAAAAGGTCAATTCATTAGGAAGATACAGCAAGTATAATTATACATGTACCCAACATCAGAATACTTTAATATATAAAGCAAATATTAACTGAACTAAGGAAAAAATAAACAGCAATTTGATTTAGATCAAAAGACACAAATAGGTTGAAAATGAAATGAAAAATTATTCCATGTGAATAGTATCTAAAAGACATCAGGGATGGCTATATAAATATCAAACAAGATAGACTTTAAGTAAAAAAGTCTTACAAGAGACAAAGAAAAACATTATATTGATAAAAGTGTCAATTCACCAAGAAAAGGAAACAATTATAGAGATATATGAACCAAACCACAGAGCTCCCAAATATTTGAAGCGAACATTGACAATATTGACAGGAAAAATAGTTTTACAAAAGTAGTAGGAGACTTCAACACACCACATTAAATAATGGACAGAAAAATAAGACAGAAGATTAATAAGGAAATAGAGGACTTGAACAACACCATAAACCAATTAGACCTAACATACATATATAGAACTCTCAACACCTAATGACACCCAACAACAGACTGCTATAGCCATTTTACATAACATATTACTGGAACTTCTTAGCAGAGCAATTAGGCAAGAAAAATAAATAAAAGATTGGAAAGGAAGAAACAAATTTTTCTTTGTTCCCAAATCACATGATTTTATATGTAGAAAGCCAAAAGAATCTACAGAAAAACTGTTAGAGCTAATAAAATAATTTAACAAAGTTGTAGGATACAAAACAAATACAAAAATTATACATTTCTGTCAATAAATATGAACAATCACAAAAGAAAATTAATAAAACAATTCAATTTATAATAGTATTTAAAGAATAAATGCTTAGGAAAATTTTAATCAAGGAAGCTAGAGACATACATCAAAAACTACAAACTATTCTGGAAAAAATAGTACATAACTAAATGGAAAGACATCTCATCTTAATGCACTGGAAGGCTTAATATTGTTTGCATGCCAATAGTTAATACAATATATAGATTCAATGTGCCCCTATCAATATCTCAAAATATTCTCTATTTTGTAGAAATAGAAATACATATCCTAGAATTCTTATGTAATCTAAAGGAACCACAAATAGCCAAAACAACCTTGCAAAAGAAGAATAAATTTGATGGACTCATAGTTCCTGATTTCAAATCATACTACAAAGCTACAGTAATTAAAGCAGCATTGTACTGGCATAAGAACAGACAATAGACCAATGATGTAAAAGTGAGCCCAGAAATAATCCTTCATATATATGGTCAATTAATTTTCAACAAGGATGCCATTCAATGGGGAAAGAACAGTCTTATCAACAAAGGTATTGGGAAAACTAGATATCCACATACAAAAGAATAAAGTTTTACCCTTTACTTGTACCATGTACCAAAATAAACTCAACATGGATCAAGGACCTGAATGTTAGAACTAAAACTCTAAAACTGTTAGAGAAAACAGAGTAAAATCTTCATGACATTGGTTGGATTTGGCAAGGATTTCTTGGTTATGACACCAAAGTACAAGCAATAAAAGAAGGAAAAAATAAATTGAATTTCATCAAATTTAAAAGCTTCCAGGCATTAAAAGTCACTATAAAGAGAGTGAAAGTTACCTATAAAATGGGAGAAGATATTTGCAAATCAGATATCTGATAAGGGCTTAATGTTCAGGATATATAAGGCAATTCTACAACTCTACAACAAATAACCCAATTCATAAATGGGAAAAATAATTTGAATAGACATTTCTCCAAAGAAGATATACAAATGGCCAAAAAACACATGAAAAGATATTCAACATCACTAACCAAATATGGTAAAACTAGAACCCTGATGCATTGCTGGTGTGAATATAAAACAGTGTAGTCATTGTGGAAAAAATAATTGTTGTGCATCAAAAAGTTAAACATAGAATTAACATCCTATCCAAGACTTCCATTTCCATTTATACATCCCAAATTATTTAAAGTAGGGACTCAAATATATTCCTGTACAACAATGTTCATAGCAGCATTGTTCATAATAGTCAAAAGGTGGAAACAACCAAAATGTCCATTGGCAGATAACTAGATAAGCCAAATATGATATATACATGCAATGGAATATTATTAAACGTTATAAAGAAAGGAAATTCGGACACATGTGACAACATGGATGGACCTTGATGATGTTATTCTAAATTAAATAAGCCAGTTACAAAGGGACAAATAATGTATGATTCCATTTATATGAGGTACCATGGGTAGTAAGATTCATAGAAGCAAAATTAGAATATAGGTCACCAGGACTGGGAGGAGAGAATGGGAAGTTTTTGAATGGGTAAAGAGTTTCTTCCTGGGATGATTAAAGAATTTTGGCTATTGATGGTGGTAATAGTTGCACAACAATGTGAGTGTACTTAATGCCATTGAACTTTACATTTAAAAGTGGTTAAAATGGTAAATTTCATCATATATATTTTACTGCAATAAAAGAGCAAGGTGAAGAGCAGTACTCATGGAATGCTTCCATTTAAGTGAAAAAAAGAATAACAAATTTTTAAAAAATAAATAACATTTAAAACTTCAAAAACATGAAAATTGTAGAATTTCATTATAAAATATTCATACAATATATTTAAAAGTAGAAAGCAAAAATCACAAGTAATTCCCCAGTAGAAATGATCACTCAAAATTTTGATATATATCATATAGAATTTTAAAATGTATATATAAGCACATGTAAGTTTACTCTACGGAGGCAGGATTATAACTTCTTTTTAATCTACATATTAACATTTTTCCATGTCAATGTGTAAAGGTTCATATCACGATTTTAATGACACTATAATATTCCATTGAATGGATATGACATATTTATTCAACCCCTCCCTGACATTTTAATAACAGTTTTATTAAGATATATTCAAAAATTTTAGTCTTTTAAAGTGTACAATTTGGTAGTTTTGACACTATTTACAAGTTGTGCACTCATAGCCACAATTGTAGAACATTTTCTTCAACCTCAAAAGAAACCCTATTTGCATGAGCAATCAATTCCCATTTCCACTCAACCACCTCCAACACTAGGCAACCAATAAGCTATTTTCTGTCTCTATAGATTGGTATATTCTGAACAATTTATATAAATGGAATCATAAATATGTGATATTTTGTAATTGGCTCTTTTCACTTAGCATACTATTTCCAATATTCGTCCATGTTGTAAACATATATCAGCGCCTTATTCCTTTTTTCATTAGATACTATTCCATTATTTTATTTTTTAATCTATTTATCTGTTATTGTCAATTGAAAGGTATTTGATTTGCTTCTACTTTTTATCTATTATAAATTATTTTGTTATTAAACATTTGTGTATAAGTTTTTGTGTGAACATATGTTTTTAACTCTCTTGGTTATATACTAGAAGTGGAATTGCTGGGTCATATGGTAACTCTATGTTTAATTATTTGAGAAACTGCCAAGCTGTTTCTAAAGTGGCTGCAACATTGTACATTTCCACTAGAAGTATATGAATATTCCTATTTCTCCACAATGTCACCAACACTTGTTATTATCTTGCCTTTTGATTATAGCCATCTTAGTGAATGTGAAGTGATATAGCATTGTGGACTTGATTTGCATTTTTCAGATGGCTAAAAATGTTGAGCTATTTTCATGTGTTTATTGGCTATTTATATGTCTACTTTGGAGAAATTTCTATTAAGATTATTTTTCCTTTATAAATTAGAGTTTTGTCTTTTGATTATTGAACATAATAGTGAGTTACATATTCTAGATATGTCCCATATCAGATATGTGATTTTTAACATTTTCTCCCATTCTGAGATGTCTTTTCATTTTCCTGATGGTGTCCTTTGAAGCACTTTTTCTCAAATTTTGATGATTCTAGTTTAAATATTTTTTCTTTAGTTGCTTGAGCTTTCTGTATCATATCTAAGAAACCATTGCCTAATCTGAGATCACAGATATCTACACCTATGTTGTCTTCTAAGAGTATTATAGTTTTTGCTATTACCTCTAGGTATCTGATGCAGTTTCTTTTAATTTTTTATATGGTATGAGGTAAGGGTTCAACTTCATACTTTTTAATGTGGTTACCCAATTGGCATAGCCCTTTCATTGCACTGGCACCCTTGTTGAAAATCAATTGACTGTAAATGTGAGAATTTATTTCTGGACTCTCAGTTTTATTTCATTAATCTATGTCTAGCCCAATGGCAGTATGACAGCCTTGAATACCACTGCTTTGTAGAAAGTGTTAAAATCTGGAAGTGTTCTCCAATATTGTTCTTCTTTTTCCAGTTTGCTTTGGTAATTCTGGGTCCCTTATATTTACATAAGAATTTTAGAATCAGCTTTAAAATTTCTGCAGATAAGTCAACTGGAATTTTGATAGGGATTGCCTTGAATCTGTAGATAACTTTGGGAAGCATTACCGTCTTAGCAACAATATCGTCTTCCAACCCATGAACATGGGATGTTTTCCACATGTGTTCCATTTATTTAGTAATTTTGTTTCAAAAATGTTTTGTAGTTTTCAGAGTATAAGTTTTACATAGCCTTTATTAAATTTATTCTTAAATATTCTATTCTTTTTGGTGTAATTTTAGTGGAATAATTTTCTTAATTTCTTTTTTGGTTTGCACATTGATAGCATTAGAAATACAATTGACTTTTGTATATTGATCTTTTATCCTGAAATCTTAGGCTTTTTTATATACAAGATCATGTCATCTGCAAATAAAGGTAGTTTCACTTCTTTCTCTCCAATCTGGATGATTTTTTATTTCATTTTCTTGCCCAATTACCCTGGCTACCACTTTCAGCACAATGTTTAATAGACGTGACAAGAGAGGGTATACTTGTCTTGTCCCTGATCTTAGGGGCAAAGCTTCAGTTTTTTACCATTAAGTGAACTATTGGGTTGGCCAAAAACTGCTTTTGTTTTCTAAGTAAAAATAAAGGACACATTTTTCATTTTCACCAAGAACTCTATAGAACAACATATTCACACTTTTGTTCCACTACCTTCTGCCATTTTCCAGGCAACTTCATAATTCCATCTTCCCAAAACATTTTATCTTTTTGAGCAAAAACCTGTTCCAGGTGCCTTTTACAGTCTTCCAGGGAATTGAAATATTTTTCATTAAGAGAATTTTGTAAACACCGAAATAAATGGAAATCCAAAGGTGCAATGTCTGGTGAATATGGAGGATGAATCAGAACTTCCCAGGCAAGCTGTAACAGTTTTTGCCTGGTCATCAAAGAAACATGCAGTCTTGCATTATCCTGATAGAAGATTATACATTTTCTGTTGACTAATTGTGGACACTTTTCGTCAAGTGCTGCTTTCAGTTGGTCTAATTGAGAGCAGTACTTGTTGGAATTAATTGCTTGGTTTTCCAGAAGGAGCTCATAATAGAGGACTCCCTTCCAATCCCACCATATACACAACATCACCTTTGGATGAAGACCAGCCTTTGGTGTGGTTGGTGGTGGTTCATTTCACTTGCTCCACGATCTCTTCCATTCCACATTATTGTACAGTATCCACTTTTCATTGCCCATCACAATTTGTTTTAAAAACGGCATGCTTGCATTACGTTTCCGTAGAGAATCACATGTGGAAACACAGAAATTTCTCCATACACTGCACAAACCTTTTTTTGTGTTTTTGCATTTTGCTTGCGTTTTTACCTTTCTTGAAATATTAAAGCATAACATACCCAAAATGTTGCTTTTTTCTTCCATCTTTAATATTAAAATGGCTACACAAAAATTCACCAATTTTGATGTCTTTTTCTTACATGCACGCTGATATGACAGCTGTCACATACAATCTAACAAAAGTGTTTCAAATGAAGTTATAGAAAACTAAGTGTAACTAGAGCCAACTTATGGAAAAAAACTGAAAGAATTTTTGGCCAACCCAATATATCAGGTGTGGTTTTTTCATAGCTGCTCTTTATCATGTTGAGGAAATTCCTTTTTTTTCTGTTTATTTTATTTTATTGAGAAGGGTGTTGCATTTGGTCAACTGTTTTTCCTGCAAGTATTGAAATGGTGATGTGATTTTTCTCCTTTATTCATGTGGTGTATTACATCAACTGGTTGTTTATGCCAAGCCAACCTTGTATTCCTAGGATAAATCCCATTGGTAATGGTGTATAATCATTTTTATATTGCTGAATTCGGTTTGCTAGTATTTTGTTGAGAATTTTTATGTTTATATTCATAAGAGTTATTGGTCTGTAGTTTTCTTGTGATGTTTTTGTTAGATTTGGTGTGAGGGTAATATTGAACTCATAGAATGAGATGGATAGTGTTCCTGTTTCTTCTCTGTTTTGGAAAACTTCATGAAGAGTTGATATTAATTCTTATTCAAATATTTGGTAGAATTTGCCAGTGAATCCATCTGGTCCTGGGCATTTCTTTGGGGAAATCTTTCTCATTACTAATTCAATCTCTGTATTTGTTATATATATATTTTTTTTTCCTTGAATTTATTTATTTTCTTAAACAGTAGATTCTTATTAGTTATTGATTTTATGCAAATTAGTATATATATGTCAATCCCAATCTCCCAATTCATCACACCACTCCCCCCCGGCCACTTTCCCCACTTTGTGTCCATACGTTTGTTCTCTGCATCTGTGTCTCAAATTCTGCCCTGCGAAGTGGTTCATCAGTACCATTATTCTAGGTTCCATATATATGCATGAATATACTATATTTGTTTTTCTCTTTCTGTCATACTTCACTCTGTATGACAGTCTTTAGATACATCCACGTATCTACAAATGACCCAATTCCGTTCCTTTATATGGCTGAGTAATATTCCATTGTATATATGTACCACATCTTCTTTATCCATTCATCTGTTGATGGACATTTAGGTTGCTTCCATGGCCTGGCTATTGTAAATAGTGCTGCAATGAACATTGGGGTGCATGTGTCTTTTTGAATTATGGTTTTCTCTGGGTATATGCCCAGTAGTGGGATTGCTGGGTGATATGGGAATTCTATTTTTCATTTTTCAATGAACCCCTATATTGTTCTGCATAGTAGCTGTATCAATTTACATTCCCACCAACAGTGCAAGAGGGTTTCCTTTTCTCCACACCCTCTGAATCATTTGTTGTTTGTAGATTTTCTGATGATGACCATTCTAACCGGTGTGAGGTGAGACCTCATTGTACTTTTGATTTGCATTTCTCTAATAATTAGTGATGTTGAGAAGCTTTTCATGTGCTTCTTGGCCATCTGTATATCATCTTTGGAGAAATGTCTATTTAGACCTTCTGCCCAGCTTTGGATTGTGTTGTTTGTTTTTTAATATTGAGCTGCATAAGCTGTTTTTATATTTTGGAGTTTAATCCTTTGCCTGTTGATTTGTTTGAAAATATTTTCTCCCATTCTGAGGGTTGTCTTTTCATCTTGTTTGTAGTTTCATTTGCTGTGCAAAAACTTTTAAGTTTCATTTGGTCCCATTTGTTTATGTTTGTTTTTATTTTCATTACTCTAGGAGGTGGGTCAAAAAAGATCTTGCTGTGATTTATGTCAAAGAGTGTTCTTCCTATGCTTTCCTCTAAGAGTTTTACAGTGTCTGGTCTTACATTTAGGTCTCTAATCCATTTTGAGTTTATTTTTCTTTATGGTGTTAGGGAGTGTTCTAATTTCATTCTCTTACATGTAAATTTCTAGTTCTCACAGCACCACTTATTGAAGAGACTGTCTTTTGTCCATTGTATATCCTTGCCCCCTTTGTCATAGATTAGTTGACCATAGGTGGATGGGTTTATCTCTGGGCTTTCTATGCTGTTCCATTGATCTATATTTCTGTCTTTGTGCCAGTACCATATTGTCTCGATTACTGTAGCTTTGTAGTATAGGCTGAAGTCCCGGAGCCTGATTGCTCCAGCTCTGTTTCTTTACCTCAAGACCACTTTGGCTATTTGGTGTCTTTTGTATGTCCATACAAATTTTAAGATTTTTTTTTCTAGTTCTGTAAAAAATGCCATTGGTAATTTGATAGGGGTTGCATTGAATATGTAGATTGCTTTGAGTAGTATAGTCATTTTCACAAAATTCATTCTTCCAATCCAAGAAGATGGTGTATCTCTCCATCTGTTTGTTTCACCTTTAATTTCTTTCATCAGTGTCTTATGTTTTCTGCATACAGGCCTTTTGTCTCCCTAGGCAGGTTTATTCCTAGGTATTTTATTCTTTTTCTTGCAATGGTAAATGGGAGCGTTTCCTTAATTTCTCTTTCAGATTTTTCATCATTAGTGTATAGGAATGCAAGAGATTTCTGTGCATTAATTTTGTATCCTGCCACTTTACCAAATTCATTGATTAGCTCT
>NW_021703779.1:55495249-55644641 GCF_005190385.1 Monodon monoceros | reverse complement strand
AGAGTATAGGAATGCAAGAGATTTCTGTGCATTAATTTTGTATCCTGCCACTTTACCAAATTCATTGATTAGCTCTAGTAGTTTTCTGGTAGCATCTTTGGCATTCTCTATGTATAGTATCATGTCATCTGTAAGCAGTGACAGTTTTACTTCTTCTTTTCCTAATTTGTATTCTTTTCATTTCTTTTTCTTCTATGATTGTCATGGCTAGGACTTCCAAAACTATGTTGAATAGTGGTGAGAGTTGTCATCCTTGCCTTGTTCCTGATCTTAGGGGAAATGCTTTCAGGTTTTCACCATTGAGAATGATGTTTTCTGTGGGTTTGTCATATATGGCCTTTATTATGTTGAGGTAGGTTCCTTCTATGTCCAATTTCTGGAGAATTTTTATCATAAATATGTGTTGAATTTTGTCAAAAGCTTTTTCTGCATCTATTGAGATGATCATATGCTTCTTCTTCAATTTGTTAATATGGTGTATCACATTGATTGATTTGCGTATATTGAAGAATTCTTGCATTCCTGGGATAAAACCAACTTGATCATGATGTATGATCCTTTTAATGTGTTCTTGGATTCTGTTTCCTAGTATTTTGTTGAGGATTTTTGCATCTATCTTCATCAGTGATATTGGTCTGTAATTTTCTCTTTTTGTAATATCTTTGTCTGGTTTTCGTATCAGGGTAATGGTGGCCTCATAGAATGAGTTTGGGAGTGTTCCTTCCTCTGCAATTTTTTGGAAGAGTTTGAGAAGGATGTGTGTTCGCTCTTTAAATGTTTGATAGAATTCACCTGTGAAGCCATCTGGTCCTGGACTTTCGTTTTTTGGAAGATTTTTATCACAGTTTCAATTTCATTACTTGTGGTTGGTCTGTTCATATTTTCTATTTCTTCCTGGTTTAGTCTTGGAAGGTTGTACCTTTCTAAAAATTTGTCCATTTCTTCCAGGTCATCCACTTTATTGGCATAGAGTTGCTTGTAGTAGTCTCTTAGGATGCTTTGTATTTCTGTGTTGTCTGTTGTAACTTCTCCTTTTTCAGTTCTAATTTTATTGATTTGAGTCTTCTACCCCTTTTTCTTGATGAATCTGGCTAATGGTTTACCAGTTTTGTTTATCTTCTCAAAGAACCAGCTTTTAGTTTTATTGATCTTTGCTATTGTTTTCTTTGTTTCTATTTCATTAATTTCTGCTCTGATTTTTATGATTTCTTTTCTTCCATTAGCTTTGTGTTTTGTTTGTTCTTCATTCTCTTGTTCCTTTAGGTGTATGGTTAGATTATTTATTTGAGGTTTTTCTTGTTTCTTGAGGTAGGCTTGTATAGCTATAAACTTCCCTCTTAGAACTGCATTTTCTGCATCCCATAGGCTTTGGATTGTCGTGTTTTCATTGTCATTTGTCTCTAGGTACTTTTTGATTTCCTCTTTGATTTCTTCAGTGATCACTTGGTTATTTAGTAACGTATTGTTTAGCCTCTATGTTTTTGTAATTTTTACGTGTGCTTTTCCCTGTATTTGATTTCTAATCTCATTACGTTGTGGTCAGAAATGATGCTTGATATGATTTCAATTTTCTTAAATTCACTGAGGCTTGATTTATGACACAAGATGTGATCTATCCTGGAGAATGTTCTGTGCACACTTGAGAAGGAAGTGTAATCTGCTGTTTTGGGATGGAATGCCTTATAAATATCAATTAAATCTATCTGGTCTATTGCACTGTTTAAGCTTGTCTTTCCTTTTTAATTTTCTGTTTGGATGATCTGTCCATTGGTGTAAGTGAGGTGTTAAAATCCCCCACTATTATTGTGTTACTGTTGATTTCCTCTTTTATAGCTGTTAGCAGTTACCTTATGTATTGCGGTGCTCCTATGTTGGGTGCATATATATTTATAATTGTTATATCTTCTTCTTGGATTGATCCCTTGGTCATTATGTAGTGTCCTTCCTTGTCTCTTGTAACATTCTTTAAAGTCTATTTTATCTGATATGAGTATTGCTACTGCAGTTTTCTTTTGATTTCCATTTGCATGGAATACCTTTTTCCATTCCCTTACTTTCAGTCTGTATGTGTCCCTAGGTCTGAAGTGGGCCTCTTGTAGACAGCATATATATGGGTCTTGCTTTTTTATCCATTCAGCGAGCCTGTGTCTTTTGGTTGGAGCATTTAATCCATTCACGTTTAAGTTAATTATTTTATATATGTTCCTCTTACCATTTTCTTAATTGTTTTGGGCTTGTTTTTGTAGGTCCTTTTCTTCTCTTGTGTTTCCCACTTAGAGAAGATCCTTTAGCATTTGTGGTAGAGCTGGTTCAGTGGTACTGAATTCTCTTAGGTTTTGCTTGTGTGTAAAGCTTTTGATTTCTCCATCGAATCTGAATGAGATTCTTGCAAGGTAGAGTAATCTTGGTTGTAGGTTCTTCCTTTTCATCACTTTAAATATGTCATGCCACTGCCTTCTGGCTTGTTTAATTTCTGCTGAGATATCAGCTGTTATCCTTATGGGAGTTCCCTTGTATGTTATTTGTTGTTTTTCCCTTGCTGCTTTCAATAATTTTTCTTTGTCTTTAATTTTTGCCAATTTGATTACCATGTGTCTTGGTGTATTTCTCCTTGGGTTTATCGTGTATGGGACTCTCTGTGCTTCCTGGACTTGGGTGGTTATTTCCTTTCCCATGTTAGGGAAGTTTTCGACTATAATCTCTTCAAATATTTTCTCGGGTCCTTTCTCTCTCTCTTCTCCTTCTGGGACTCCTATACTGCGAATGTTTTTGCGTTTAATGTTGTTCCAGAGGTCTCTTAGGCTTTCTTCATTTCTTTGCATTCTTTCCTCTTTATTCTGTTTAGCAGTGAATTCCAACATTCTGTCTTTCAGGTCACTTATGTGTTCTTCTGCCTCAGTTATTCTGCTATTGATTCCTTCTAGTGTATTTTTCATTTTACTTATTGTATTGTTCATCTCTGTTTGTTTGTTCTTTAATTCTTCTAGGTCTTTTTTAAACATTTCTTGCATCTTTGATCTTTGCCCCCATTGTTTTTCCGAGGTCCTGGATCATCTTCACTATCATTATTCTAAATTCTTTTTCTGGAAGGTTGCCTATCTCCACTTCATTTAGTTGTTTTACTGGGGTTTTAACTTGTTCCTTCATCTGGTGCATAGCCCTCTGCCTTTTCATCTTGTCTATCTTTCTGTGAATGTGGCTTTTGTTCCACAGGCTGCAGGATTATCTATTATATATTTAAATTGTCAATTTCTTCTTGAGTCACTTTTGATATTTTGTGGCTTTCTTCCAATTTGACTGTTTTATTTAAGTCATCTAATTTTCTGGCATATAGTTGTTCATAGTATTCCCTTATAATTCTTTTTATTTCTTAGTAGGTTAGTAGCTATGACAGATTTTTCATTTATTATTTTATTAATTTGAGTCTTCTCTCTCTCTCTCTCTCTTTCTCTCTGTCAGTGTACCTAATTGTTGCAATTTCATTGATCTTTTTGAAGAATCAACTTTTAGTTTAATTTATTTTCACTTTTCCTTTTTATTCTCTATTTTATTAACTTTTGTTGTGATTTTTTTAGCTCCTTGTTTTGGGTTTGGTTTCTTTGTCTTGTTTCAGTGTCTTAAGGTGAACGTGTAGGCTATTGATAATTTCTTTCTTAAGGTAAGCTTCTACTTGTATAAATTTCCCTCTAAGCACTGATTTTGCTGCATCTAATTTTGTTTTCTAAATTTGTCATCATTTTTGTTTCTCAACTTTTCTTCTGCCTTCTTTTGTATTAAGTGAATATATTCTAGTGTAACATGTTAATTCCTTTATTTTTTTTCACTGTATATTTTTTGAGTTATTTTCTCAGTGGTAGCTCTATCACTCACCATATCTATGTTGACTTTTAAGAATCAACTTCAATTTTATATTAGCTTAATTCCCATTATATATACATACACATTGTTTTATACCATTGATTCTTAAATGAGTTAAGAAAAAAATATGCATTTATACTATCTTTTAAAATTATATATAATAATTACCTTTACTGGTACTCTCTTGTTTTTCGTGTGGTTCATGTTTCCATCAGGGTTTACTTGTTTTTGAACTCAAAAACTGCCTTTAGTGTTTCTTGTTAAGGTGGGTCAGATAGAAATAAATTCATTCAGTTTTTATTTATCTGGCAGTGCCTTTATTTTGCCTTCATAATGCAAAATATTTTTACTGGCTATAAGATTCTTGGTTGACAGGTTTTTGTTTTTTGTTTTTAGTTTCAGCACTTTTATTGTCATCTGTGCATTCTGGCCCCATTGTTTCTAATAGGAAGCCAGCTTTAATCTAATTGGGGTTACTATACACATTACAAGTCATTTTTCTCTTGCTGCTTCCTGGATTTTATCTTTGTCTTTCACTTTCAGTAGTTTTGCTATGATGTGTCTGGGTGTAGATATATCTTTGTATTTATTATTCTTGGAGTTCACTGAGCTCTAGAATGCATAGATTATGTGTTTCAGAAAATCTGAGAACTTTTAAACCATTATTTCTTCACATATTTTTTCTGCTCCTTTTTCTTGCTCCTCTCCTTCTGGTACACCCATTACATGTATTATGGTGTACTTAAGTATGTCCTACATTTTTCTGAGGCTCTGTTTATATTTCTTCATTCTGTTTTTTTCTCTGTTTTTGGATTATATAATATATACTGATCTATTTTCAAATTTGCTCATACTTCTGGCAGTTCAAATCTGCTGTTGTTACCCTTTAATTAATTTTTAATTTCCACTTATCACAATTTTTCACTCCAGAATTTCTACGTGGTTGTTTTTTTTTTTTACAATTTCCATCACTTCATTTATATTCTCTATTTCATGAGACATTATCTTTATACCTTTATTTACTTCCTTTAGCACGGTTTCCTTTGGTTCTTTAAACATACTTACAATGGCTACTTTGAAGATTTTGTTAAATCTGACATCCATTCCTTCTTAAAGCCAGTTTCTAATGCCTGATTTTTTCCCTTTGTATTTGTCAATTGTTCTTGTTGTTTTGCTAGTCTCATACTTTTTTGTTTTTAAACTAAACATTCTAGGTAATATGTTATAGCAACTCTGGATACTAATTTTCTTCCCCCTTTCTCTGGGACTTATTGTTGGTGCCATTTTCTTGCTTATTTTTTTGGTAAATTTCCTAGTGTATTTTGGTGAAATCTGTTTCCCCCAAGTGTGAAGGCTCTATTATCACTTTTCAGAGCATGTAACCCTGGGTATGTGTACTGTCACCCTAGGATAACAGTGATTTTTAGGAAGGCTTTCTTGAACTGTTTATTTTCCTGATCTCTTTTTAAGTTATCTTTTTCATTTGCATTACACCCTGCCCATTAGGCTCCATTAATTACTGGTTGATTGTTCTATTGTTTTTGACAGTGGCCTGAAGAAAAAATCACTCAACAGTCCAATCCAGTTATGCTAAGTTGAGGGTAGTTTATGAGGCTGGTCTTTGATAAGTGTTCTGACCCCATGATATTTCTTCTTAGTTGTCCATCTGCTTCTTTCTGGTGAACTAACTAACCTATGGTTTTGCTTTTGCTCTTAATTAAGAGGAGCTATTTTATTCTTTCAAGGGTACCTTTAGTCTTAAAATTCCCTACATTCTGTTTCAAGTAAAATCAGTTGCTTTGAGAAAAGCTTGGGGAATCTATTTTCTTATGGACTGCTTCTTTCCCAGGAAAAACTCTCTGAGTACTTGGTGAGGTAGTAGTCTTTGATTATCTTACCTTCCATATACCAATGAGTTTGGGTGTGGGCAACCAGAATTCCAGTATTTTTGGCTTTCCATGCCTCAGGTACAGCCTCCATCCTATAGGTAGGTTTTGGGTGGAGGAAAGGAGCCCGAAACCTCTTGGCTACACTCACCAGGAATTTGGCTACTTCTGTCTGGAATGAAAGGAACTGATACAATCTGGTAGCTTGCCCCTATGGCAAACACTGACTGTGAACCAAGGGGAGAAGGAATCTTATTTTCTCAACCACACTTGCTCAGTGAAAGTTCCATAAAGATGGGCTGGGAGAGGAAAGGGAGTGAGTGGGATGAGGCTCAAATATTGCAGACTTTGGTCATTACCACTGACCTTTAAATTTTCTTGAATATATGTTTCCTCATTTGTTGCTTGCCCTTAAGGAAATTTCCACAGACTTCAAATGCTTTTTAGAAAACAATATTGGTCAACTTTGCTTGTTCTGCTGGGGAATGGGTCCATGGAGCACCTCAGGTTGTCATACCAGATGTGAAACTCTCAATGTGGTTTTGTTTTTCATTTCCCTAATAACTTATATTTAGCATTTTATATATTTATTAGCCATATGTATCTCTAAATTGGTAAAATATATATTCAAAAACTGCCTGTTTTTGAATGGGGTATTTTGTGATTTTTATTATAGAGCTGTCAGAGTTCTTTATATATTCTGGATACCAGATCCTTATTACATAGATGGTCTGCAAGTACTTCCTTCCTTTCAGTGGGTTGTCTTTTTACTTTCCTAATGGTATTCTTTGAAGAACCAAATTTTCTAATTTTGATGAAGTCCAACTTATCTATTTCTTTCTTTTGCCATATATGACTATTTTTCAATCTAGAAACCATTGTCTAATGCAAGTGTATAAAGATTTACTCTTAGGTCTTCTTCTAATAGCTTTATATTTTTAGCTATTTCATTAGGTCTCTGGATCATTTGAAGTTAATTTTTTTAAATGGTGAGAGGAAGGAGTACCACTACATTCTTTTGGACATAGGCTTATTGAAAAGACTATTGCCATTGAAATTTCTTAGCATTCATCAAAAATCAACTAAGAATAAATATCAGAGTTTATTCTAGACTCATAATTCTGACCTATAAGCCCATCTTTATGTCACTACCACAGGGTCTAGATTACTGTAGCTTTATAGTCAAACTTGACATCAAGTAGCATAAGTTTTCCAACTTTGTTTTTCTCCATCAATATTGTGTTGATTGTTCTTAACATTTTGCTTCTCCATAAAATCTTTAGTATTAATTCACAAAATAACTTGCTGAGATTTTGATAGAGATTGCATCCAAGTTCTGTACTTCCTGTAATAAATTTTTAGATTGGACAGCTTGAGTACTTCAATTTTTTTTTTTCCTTTTTCAAGGCAGTTTTTGGCTACTATGGGTTACTTTAAATTCCAGGATCTGTTTTTCAATTTTTGAAAAACTGAAATCCGATTTTGATAGGAATTTCTTCGAATCTATAGATCAATGTGGGAATTATTGCCATCTAAAAATATTGTTTTCCAATACATGAATATGGAAAGTTTTTCCATTTAGTTAGATCTTCTTGCATTTTCAACAATGGTTTATAGTTTTCATTGTAAAAGTCTTGCACTACTTTGAAATATTTATTCCTAAGTGTTTTATTATTTTTCATGTTTTATAAATGGAATTGTTTTGTTAATTTTAGAGTCTTCACTGCTAGTGTACATATACAATTGAGTTTTGTATACTCACCTACTATTCTGCAACCTTCTGGAACTCTATTTGTTCTGTGGTATTGTTCAGGCTTTCTATTTTGGTGATCTTCTGCCTAGCGTTTTCCTTTATCAAATTGCTATATGAAGGCCTCCAACTATTATTGTTTAGTTGTTGTTTTCTCCCTTCAATTCTGTAAGTTTTGCCTCACATATTTTGAGGTCTGTTATTAGATGTATATATTGGTATACCTCATTTTATTGCACTTCACAGATACTTCATTTTTTAAAAATTGTGTTGAGCAAGTCTATCAGCATTATTTCTCCAGTAGAATTTGCTCACTTCATGTATTTGTGTCATATTTTAGTAATTCTCACAATATATCAAACTTATTATTATTATATTTGTTATGGTGATCTGTGATCAGTGATTTTTGATGTTACTATTCTAATTGTTTTGGGACACAATGAATTATACCCATATTAGGTGGCATACTTAAATGATAAGTGGTGTTTTTATTCTTACTGCTCCCTGTGGCTATTCCCCCATCCCTCTCCCTCTCCTCAGGCATCCCTATTCCTGATACAACGATATTGAAATTAAGTCAATTAATAGTTTTATGAAGACCTCTAAATGTTCAAGTGAAAGGAAGAGTCACATCTCCTACATTAAACCAAAAGCTATAAATGATTCAGCTTAGTGAGGAAGGCATGTCAAAAGCTGAGATAAGCTGTAAAGTAGTCTTCTTGCACCAAAGTTGTGAATGCAAAGGAAAATTTTTGAAGGAAATTAAAAGTGTTACTCTATGAACAAACAAAAGATAAGAAAGTGAAACAGTGTTTTTGTTGATATGGAGAAAATTTTACTGATCTGTGTAGAAGATCAAACCAGCCACAATATTCCTTCAAGCCAAAGCCTAATACAGAACTAAGGCCTAACTCACTTCAATTCTATGAAGACTGAGAGAGGTAAGGAAGCTGCAGAAGAAAAGTTTGAAGCTAATGAAATTTGTTTCATGAGGTTTAAAGAAAGAAGCCATTTCCATAACATAAAAGTGCAAGGTGAAGCAGTAAGTGCTGAGTAGAGCTGCACAAGTTATCCAGAAAATCTAGCTAAGATAATTCAAAAAGGTGATACACTCAATGAAGGTTCTCAATGTAGACTAAACAGCCTTGTCTTGGAAGGTACCATCAAAGACTTTCATAGCTAAAGAGGAGAAGCCAATGCCTGTATTCAAAGTTTCAAGGGAGAGACTAACTCTCTTGTTTGGGGATAATGGATCTGCTGACTAAGTTGAAGCCTATTCTCCTTTACCATTCTGAAATTCCTAGAGCCTTTAAAAGTTGTGAGAAATCTACTCTGCCTGTGCTCTCTAAATGGGAAAGCAAAGCCTGGATGATGGAATATCTGTTACAATATGGTTTACTGAATATTTTAACCCCATTGTTGAGACCTACTGCTCAGAAAAAAAAGAATCCTTTCAAAACATTACTACTCATTGACAATGTACCTGGTCACCCAAGAGCTCTGATAGAGATGTACAATGAGAATAATGTTGTTTTCATGCCTGCTAACATAATGTCCTTTTTGCAACCCATGCATCAAATAGTAATTTTGATTTTCAAACCTTATTATTTAAGAAATGCATTTTGTAAGCTATAGTTGCCAAAGATAGTAATTCCTCTGATGGATCAGAGCAACGTAAATTAAAAACTTTCTGGAAATGATTCACCATTCTAGATGTCATTAAGGACATTCGTGATTCATGAGAAAAGGTCAAAATATCAACATTAACGGAAGTTTGGAAGAAGATTTCTATCCTCATGGATGACTTTGAGGGGTTCAAGACTTCAGTGGGGGAAGTAATTGCAGATGTGGTGGAAATAGCAAGAGAACTAGAATTAGAAGTGGAGCCTAAAGACGTGACTGAATTGCTGCAATCTCATGATAAATGACTGATTAGCTGCTTCTTCTGGCTGAGCAAAGAAAGTGGCTTCCTGAGATGAAACCGACTCCTAGTGAAGATGCTGTGAGGATTGTTGATATGATAAAGGGTTTAGAACATTACATAAACTTACTTGATAAACCAGTGACAGGATTTGAGAGGACTGATTCCAATTTTGAAAGAAGTTCCAGAGTGTGTGAAATGCTATCAAACAGCATTGCATGCTACAGAGAAATCATGAAAGGAAAAGTCAATTTATGAGGCAAACTTCACTGTTGTCTTATATATTTATTTTATTTTATTTTATTTTATTTACTTTTTTGGCCTTGCCATGCAGCTGTGTGATCTTAATTCCCTGACCACGGATTGAACCTGGGCCCTCAGTAGTGAAAGCACAAAGTCTTAACCGCTGAACTGCCAGGGAATTCTCCATTGTTGTCTTATATTAATAGATTACCACAGCCACCCCAATCTCCAGTAACCACCACCCTGATCAGTCAGCATCCATCAACATTGAGGAAAGACCCTCCACAAGCAAAAAGTTCACAACTTGCTGATGGCTCAGATAATGATTATCACTTTTTTAACAATATATTTTTTTAAAAATTGAAGTATGTACGTAGTGCTTTTTAGACATAATGCTATTGCAACCTTGATAGTCTAGTGTAGTATAAACATAAATTTGATATGCATGAAGAAACCAAAAATTTCATGTGACTAAGCTTACTGTAATATTCACTTTATTGTGGTGATCTGGAACTGAACCCACAGTGTCTTCAAGGAATGCCTGTACCCTTTACAAGACACCTCCTTATTTACTCCTCTCCCATCTCAATCCCTGGTAATCACCACACATTCTACCTACTCCCTTACTCTATTTGTAAGACTCCAGGTTTGTGGGGGTTTTGTTGTTTGTTTTGTTTTGTATTTAGAATCCACATAAAAGTATTTGATTTCCTGTGTCTCACTTATTTCACATAGCATAATGTCCTTTGGTCTCTTCAGTGTTGCAAATGGCAGAATTTCCTTTTTTAAGGCTGAATAATATTCCACTGCATATATTATATATATGTGTGTATAACATTTTATATGTAACATATATGTACTATACATAGATAGTCCTAAAGATGCCACCAGAAAACTACTAGAGCTAATCAATGAATTTGGTAAAGTTTCAGGATACAAAATTAAATCACAGAAATCTCTTGCACTCCTATACACTAACAACAAAAGCTCAGAAAGAGAAATTGAGGAAACTATCCCATTTACCATTGCAACAAAAAGAATAAAATACCTAGGAATAAACCTACCTAAGGAGGTAAAACACCTGTACTCAGAAAACTAGACACTGATGAAAGAAATCAAAGATGATACAAACAGATGGAGAGATATACCTTGTTTTGGATTGGAAGAATCAACACTGTGAAAATGAGTATACTACCCAAAGCAATCTACAGATTCAATGCAATCCCTATCAAATTACCAATGGCATTTTTTACAGAACTAGAACAAAAAATCTTAAAATTTGTATGGAGACACAAAAGACCCCGAAGAGCAAAAGCAAACTTGAGGGAAAAAAAATGGAGCTGGAGGAATCAGGCTCCCTGACTTCAGATTATACTACAAAGCTACAGTAATTAAGACAATATGGTACTGGCACAAAAGCAGAAATATAGATCAGTGGAACAGATAGAAAGCCCAGAGATAAACCCATGCACCTATGGTCAACTAATCTATGACAAAGGAGGCAAGGATACACAATGGAGAAATAACAATCTCTTCAATAAGTGGTGCTGGGAAAACTGGACAACTACATGTAAAAGAATGAAATTAGAACACTCCCTAACACCATATACAAAAATAAACTCAATATGTCTTAGAGACCTAAATGTAAACCAGACACTATAAAACTCTTACAGTAAAACATAGGAAGAACACTCTTTGACATAAATCACAGCAAGATCTTTTTGACCCACCTCCTAGAGTAATGGAAATAAAAACAAAAGTAAACAAATGGGACCTAATGAAACAGAAAAGCTTTTGCACAGCAAAGGAAACTATAAACAAGATGAAAAGACAACCCTCAGAATGGGAGAAAATATTTGCAAACGAATCAATGGAAAAAGGATTAATCTCCAAAATATATAAACAGCTCATGCAGTTCAATATTAAAAAAACAAACAACCCAATCCAAAAATGGGCAGAAGACCTAAATAGACATTTCTCCAAAGAAGACATACAGATGGCCAAGGGGCACATGAAAAGCTGTTCAACATCACTAATTATTAGAGAAATGCAAATCAAAAGTACAAGGAGGTCTCACCTCACACCGGTTAGAATGGTCATCATCAGAAAATCTAGAAACAACAAACCCTAGAGAGGTTGTGGAGAAAAGGGCACCCTCCTACACTCTTGGTGGGAATGTAAATTGGTAGAGCCACTATGGAGAACAGTACGGAGGTTCTCTAAAAAACAAAAAAATATAGAATTCCCATATGACCCAGCAATCCCACTTCTGGGCATATACCTAGAGAAAGCTGTAATTCAAAAAGGCACATGCACCCCAATGTTCATTGCAACACTATTTACAGTATCCAGGTTATGGAAGCAACTTAAATGCCCGTCAACAGATGAATGGATTAAGAAGATGTGGTACATATATACTATGGAATATTACTCATCCATAAAAAGGAATGAAATTGGGTCATTTGTAGAGACACGGATGGACCTAGAGACTGTCATACAGAGTGAAGTAAGTTCCAAAGAGTAAAACAAATATCATGTTAATGCGTATATGTGGAATCTAGAAAAATGGTACAGATGAACCAGTTTGGAAGGCAGAAATAGAGACACAGTTGTAGAGAACAAACGTATGGACACCAAGGTGGAAAGCAATGTGGGTGGAGTGGTGGTGGGATGAATTGGGAAATTGGGATTGACATATATACACTAATATGTATAAAATAGATAATTAATAAGAACCTGCCAGATAAAAATAAGTAAATAAAATTAAAAAAACATATATGGGGCTTCCCTGGTGGCGCAGTGGTTGGGACTCTGCCTGACGATGCAGGGGACGTGGGTTCGTGCCCTGGTCTGGGAGGATCCCGCGTGCCGCGGAGCAGCTGGGCCCGTGAGCCGTGGCCGCTGGGCCTGCGTGTCCGGAGCCTGTGCTCCACAGTGGGAGACGCCGCAGCAGTGAGAGGCCCATGTACCGCAAAAAAGGAAAAAATATATATATATATGTGTCACATTTTTTTTCATTCATTCATCCATCAATGAACAGTTTGTTTCCGTATCTCAGCTACCATGAATAATGCTGCAATAAACATATAAGTAGATATATCTCTTTGATATTGGGATGTTACTTCTTTTGGACATGTAGCCAGAATAGGGAAATGGTAGTTTAATTTTTAATTTTTTTGAGTAATCTGCATACTGTTTTCCATAATGGCTGTACCAATTTACATTCTCACCAACAATGTACAAAGGTCCCTATTTCTCTACGTACTCACTAACACATTATCATTTGTACTTTTGATGATAGCCATTCTAACAAGTGTTACATATTTTGTGGTTTTGATTTGCTTTTCCATGATGATTAGTGGTGCTGAGCATACTTTCAAATACCTGTTGGTCATTTGTGTGTCTTCTTTGGGAAAGGATCTATTCAGGTTCTGAACCCATTTTTAATTGGATTATTTGTTTTATTGGTCTTGACATTTAGAGTTCCTTATATATTTTGGATATTACCCCTGTATAGTATGTGTGGTTTGCAAATATTTTATCCCTTCCACAGGTTGCATTTTCATTTGTCTGGTCGTTTCTTTTGCAGTACAGAAACTCTTTAGTTTGATTTTGTTTCACCCACTTGTTTATTTTTACATTTGTTTTCTGTGCTTTTTAGTGTCAAACGCAAAAAATGATGATCATTGGCAAGATCATCGACGAGGAGCTTTCCCCCTATTTTCTTTGCCAAAGTTTTTACGGTTTCAGGGCTTATATTTAAGCCTTTAATCCATTTTCAGTTGAATTTTTGTGTATAGTGTAAGATAAGACTGCAATTTTACTCTTCTGAATGTGAATATCCAGTTTTCCTAACACCATTTATTGAAAAGACTATCCTTTCCCCATTGTGTATTGTTGGTGCCTTTGTTGAAGGTTATTTGACCATATATGTGTAGGTTTACTTCTGGGATCTCTATTCTGTTCTATTGGGCTATGTGTCTGCTTCTATGTCAGTACCATACTGTTTTGATTACTGTACCTTTGTAATACAGTTTGCAATCAGAGAGTGTGGTGCCTCCTGCTTTGTTCTTCTTTATCAAGATTGCATGGTCTATTCATGCTGTTTTTTGCTTCCCTACAAATTGTAGGATTGTATTTTCTATTTCTGCAAAAATTGCCATTGGAATTTTGATAGAGAGTGCATTAACTCTGTATATGGCTTGAAGTAGTACGAAATATTTTATTCTTTTCATGCTATTGTAAATGGGATTTTCTTAATTTCTTTTTTAGCTCATTCATTGTTAATATATAGAAATGCAACTGATTTTTGTATGTTGATTTTGTATCCTGCAACTTTTCTGACTTAGTTTATTGTTTTAACATTTTTTGTGGAGTCTTTAGAATTTTCTAAGTGAAATATCATGTCATCTGCAGAGACAACTTTATTTCTTCATTTCTGATTTGGACAGCTTTTATTTTTTAAATTAATTTTTATTGTAGTATAATTGCTTTACAATGTTGTGTTAGTTTATACTGTATAGCAAAATGAATCACATATACGTATACATATGTCCACTCTTTTTTGGATTTCCTTCCCATTTAGGTCACCACAGTGCATTAAGTAGAGTTCCCGGTGCTCTAGAGTATGTTCTCATTAGTTATCTATTTTATACATAGTATCAATAGTGTATATATGTCAATCCCAATCTCCCAATTCCTCCCACCTCCACCTTCCCCTTTGGTATCCATACATTAGTTCTCTACATCTGTGTCTCTACTTCTGCTTTGCAAATGCAATCACCTATACCATTTTTCTAGATTCCACATATACACATTAATATATGATATTTGTTTTTCTCTTTGTGACTTACTTCACTCTGTATGGCAGTCTCTAGGTCCATCCACGTTTCTACAAATGACCCAATTTCATACCTTTTTATGGCTGAGTAATATTCCATTATATATATGTACCATATCTTCTTTATCCATTCCTCTGTTTATGGATAGTTAGGTTGCTGCCATGTCCTGGCTATTGTAAATAGTGCTGCAATGAACATTGGGGTTCCTGTACCTTTTTGAATTATGGTTTTATCTGGGTATATGCCCAGGAGTGGGATTGCTGAATCGTATGGTAATTCTATTTTTCATTTTTAAAGGAACCTCCATAGAGTTCTCCATAGTGGCTGGATCAATTTACATTCCCACCAACAGTGCAGAAGGGTTCCCTTTTCTCCACACCCTCTCCAGCATTTATTGTTTGTAGATTTTTTGATGATGGCCATTCTGACTGGTGTGAGGTGATACCTCATTGTAATTTTGATCTGCATTTCTCTAATAATTAATGATGTTGAACATATTTTCATGTGTTTGTTGGACAGCTGTATGTCTTCTTTGGAGAACTGTCTATTTAGATCTTCCACCCATTTTTTAAGTGGGTTGCTTGTTTTTTTGACATTGAGCTGCATGAGCTATTTGTATATTTTTCAGATTAATCCCCTGTTGGTTGCTTTGTTTGCAAATATTTTCCCCCATTCTGAGGGTTGTCTTTTCATTTTGTTTATGGTTTCCTTTGCTGTGCAAAAGCTTTTAAGTTTAATTAGGTCCATTTGTTTATTTTTGTTTTTATTTTCATTACTCTAGGAGTTAGGTCAAAAAAGATGTTGTGATTTATGTCAAAGAGTGTTATGCCTATGTTTTCCTCTATGAGTTTTATAGTGTCTGGTCTTACATTTAGGTCTTTAATCCATTTTGTGTTTATTTTTGTGTATGGTGTTAGTGGGTGTTTTCATTTCATTCTTTTACATGTAGCCGACCAGTTTTCCCAGCACCATTTATTGAAGAGGTTGGCTTTTCTCCATTGCATATTTTTGCCTCCTTTTTCATAGATTAGGTGACCATAGGTGTGTAGGTTTATCTCCGGGCTTTCTCTCATTTTCCATTGATCTATAGTTCTGTTTTTGTGCCAGTACCATACTCTCTTGATTACTGTAACTTTGTAGTATATAGCCTGAAGTCAGGGAGACTGATTCCTCCAGTTCCGTTTTTCTTTCTCAAGATTGCTTTGGGTGTTCAGGGTCTTTTGTGTTTCCATACAAATTAAAAATTTTTTTCTAATTCTTTGAAAAGTGCCATTGGTAATTTGATAGGGATTGCATTGACTCTGTAGATTGCCTTGTGTAACATAGTCATTTATATCTTTTTTTCCTTAATTTCTCTGGGTTGTACCATGTTGAACAGAACTGGCAAGAGTGGGCATCCTTGTCTTGTTTCTGTATTTAGAGGAAAAGCTTTCAACTTTCAGCAGTGAATATGATGTTAGCTAAGAGCCTGTCATATATATCCTTTATTATGTTGAGGTACATTCATTCTGTAACAAATTTGTTTAGAGTTTTTATCATGAAAGAAGTTTGCATTTTGCACAATGCTTTTTCTGCATATTTTGAAATGATCATATGATTTTTTATCTTTCATTCTGTTCATGTTGTATATCAAATTTATTGATTTACATATGTTGAACCATCCCAGGGCTAAATCTCACTTGATCATGGTGTATCATCTTTTTAATGTGTTGTTGAATTGGTTTGGTAGAATTTTCTTTAGGATTTTTGCACCTATGTTCATCATGGATATTGGCCTGTAATTTTCTTTTCTATCAATGGTCTTGTCTAACTTTGGTATGAAGGTAATTTTGAACTTATAAAATGAGTTTGGAGGTGTTCTTTCCTCTTGATGCTTTAGGAAGTCAAGCTATCTGGTAGTGGTCTTTTCTTACTGGGAGTTTGTTTGCTTGTTTTTTTGCAATATGCAGGCCTCTCACTGTTGTGGCCTCTCCCGTTGCAGAGCACAGGCTCCCGACGTGCAGGCTCAGTGGCCATGGCTCATGGGTCCAGCTGCCCTGTGGAATGTGGGATCCTCCCGGACTGGAGCATGAACCCGTGTCCCCTGCATGGGCAGGCAGACTCTCAACCACTGTGCCATGTTTATTGGGAGTTTTTGATTACTGATTCAATCTCAGTAATTATTGGTCTATTCAAATTTTCTGTTTCTTCCTGAATCAATCTTGGTATGCTGTATGTTTGTAGCAATTTGTCAATTTCTTCTGGGTTATCCAATTTGTTATCATATGCTTATCTTATAATATTTAGTATTCCTATCATATCAGTTGGAATGTCTCATCTTGAATTTCTGGTTTTATTTAAGTCTTCTCTCCTTTTTTGTAATCTAGTAAAGGATTGTCAATTTTGTTTATCTTACAGAAAACCTACTCTCAATTTACTTTAACTTTTTATTGTTTTTATAGCTTCTTTCATTTATTTCTTCTCTGATATTTAAACATTTCATCTGTTAATTTTGTGCTTAGTTTTTTCTCCATTTTCTTATTTCTTAAGGTATATAATGTTAGGTTGTTTATTTGAGATTTTTTCTTAATAAAATGTTCATCACTATGAAAATTCCTTTTTAGAATTGATTCTGCTGCATTCCATAAGTTTTAGCATGTTATGTTTCCCTTTTGTTTGTCTCAAGATTTTTTTAATTTCTCTTTAGATTTCTTCTTTGATGCCCTGGTTGTTCAGGTGTGTATTATTTAAGTTCCAAATATTTGTGGATGTTTCAGTTTCTGTCATTTTACTGACTTCTACTTTTATAACATTGTGGTCACAAAAAAGACACTTGATATGATTTCAGTCTTAAATTTGTTAAGACGTGTTTTTGGTCATAAGATACAATATATCCTTGAGAATGTTCTGTGTGCAATTGAGAAGAATGTGTATGCTGCCGCTGGATGGAATGTTATATATATGTCTATTAAGTCTCTTCGATTTAAAGTGCAGTTCAAGTCCAGTGTTTCTTTATTGATTTTCTCTCTGCATGATCTATGCATTGTTGAAAGTGGGGTATGGAAGTCCCCTACTATTATTTTATTGCTATATATTTCTCCCTTTATTTCTGTTAATATTTGCTTTACATACTTAGGTCCTCTGATATTGGGCGCATCTTGTTGTCTTCCTTTGTGATTTGATTTTTTTTTTGTAATGTCATGCTTTGATTTACTTCTCTTTTTCTTTTTTTGTATCTACTATAGGTTTTTTCTTTGTGGTTCCCATAAGGCTGACATAAAATACCTTATAACAGTCTACTTAGGTTGATAATTTAATTTTGATAGCAGGCTGAAACTAAACTTTTACTTTCTTCCACCCATATTTCATTCACTTTTTTTGAAGTATGTCACTTTAATTTATTTATTTTATTTTATTTTTTTACATCTTTATTGGAGTATAATTGCTTTACAATGGTGTGTTAGTTTCTGCTTTGTAACAAAGTGCATCAGTTATACCTATACATATGTTCCCATATGTCTTCTCTCTTGTGTCTCTCTCCCTCCCACCCTCCTTATCCCACCCCTCTAGGTTGTCACAAAGCACCGAGCTGATGTCACTGTGCTATGCAGCTGCTTCCCACTAGCTATCTATTTTACGTTTGGTAGTGTATATATGTCCATGCCACTCTCTCAGTTTGTCACAGCTTACCCTTCCCCCTCCCCATATCCTCAAGTCCATTCTGTAGTAGGTCTGTTTGATGTCACAATGTACATTTTTTTATTGTGTATCCATTAACAAATTATTGTAGCTTTCCTATTTCTAATATTTTGTATTTTAACCTTTATCCTAGAAGTTAAAGTGATTTACACGCCACCCTTACAGTATTAGAATAGTCTGAATTTGACTATACACTTATTTTAACAGTGAGTTTTTTTTACTTCCATATGTTTTCATGTTACTAATTAGCATCTTCTCAATTCAGCTTGAAGTCCCTTTGGCATTTCTAGTAAGACAGGCTTAGCGGTGTTGCAGTCTCTCAGCTTTTATTTATCTTGGAAAACTGTTATTTTTCCTTCATTTATGAAGGATAACTTTGCCAGTTAAAATATTCTCTTTTTTTTACATTTATTTTTTCTTTAGGTATTTGAATACATTATACCACTCTCTCTACTTGCCCACAAGGTTTCTGCTGAGAAACCACAGATAACCTTACAGGAGTAAACCACATCTTTAAGCAATCTTCTAGTAGTTTTAAAGGCATAGTACACTGAACCCATAACTTGACAGTCAAAATTCACTCATTCCACAACTATTTGTTGTATATGACAAGTCTCCTTGCTTTTGCTGATTTCAAAATTACCTTTTCCTTTAATTTTTGATTATTTGATTATAATGTGTCTCAGATAAGTCATCTTTGGGTTGAACCTGTTTAGGTATCTCTGAGCTTTATGTAACTAGATGTCCATATCTCTCCTCAGATTTGGGAAATTTTTAGCCATTATTTCTTTAAATAATCTTTATGCTCTCTTTCTTTGTCTCTTCTCCTTCTGGAAGTCCCATAATACATGTATTACTTTTTTAATGTTGTCCCATATCTCTCCTCATATATGGGAAGTTTTCAGCCATTATTTATTTAAATAAGCTTTATGCTCACATGCTTTGTCTGTTCTCCTTTTGGAAGAACCATAATACATGTTTTAGTTTTTATGATGTTGTTCCTTTAATCCCATAAGCGTTATTCATTCATTTTCATTCTTTTTTCTTCTCTGACTGGATAATTTTAAATAAACTCTGCTATCATTCACAGATTCTTTCTTCTGCTTAATCAAGTCTGTTGTGGATGCTCTCTATGGCATTTTTCATTTCATTCATTGTATTCTTTAGCTCCAGAATTTCTATATGGTTCCTTTTTATGATGTCTACTTTTTGCTGAACTTATGATTTTGTTCATGTATTATTTTCCCAATTTCATTGAGCTATTTAACTGTGTTATGTTGTAACTATTTGAGCTTCCTTAAAATAATTGTTTTGAATTCTTTGTTGGGCAATTTGTAGATCTCTATTCCTTTGGGGTCAGTTACTGGAAAATTATTATGTTCCTTACATGGAAACATGTTTCCTTGGTTTTTTTTTTGTGGTACGCTGGCCTCTCACTGTTGTGGCCTCTCCCATTGCGGAGCACAGGTTCTAGATGTGCAGGCTCAGCGGCCATGACTCACGGGCCCAGCCACTCTGTGGCATGTGGGATCTTCCTGGACCGGGGCATGAACCCATGTCCCCGGCATCGGCAGATGGACTCTCAACCACTGCACCACCAGGGAAGCCCCGTCCTTGTTTTTTAATGTTCCTTGCAGTTTTGTGTAGCTGTCTTTTCATTTGTAGAAGCAATCACCTCCTCCAGTCTTTACTGACTGACTTTAGGAAAGTAAAGCTTCACCAATCAGCCTGGCTAGTGATTCTGAGAGTCTCTGAGACATAGTCTATGGATGTGCCTGCTCCACACCTCTTATTTCCTCTTGGTGAGCAATTCTTAATATTGTGTGCCTTCTTTTGATTATGCAAAGCCAGGTTGAATGCTGAGAATCTCTTGTTTGTTTTTCATAAGGTGACGCCCTGAACTGTTCAAGTTTGTCTGCCTTATCCCAATCCCACAGAATCAAGCTGATTTTCTGTGTGTGCTTGTGAGCCATTTGCAACGGCTTGCATTTGATGTCTTCAGGGTTGCACACAAGGAACCAGTCACAGGGAGTGCATGAGATGTACAGAACATTAGGACTAGTTGGTTGTGTTCACAGGTGAGGTGTCCCAAACAGCTCATGGGTGGGTTTCCTGATGGAGTCCATGAGGCAGTTGGAAGGTTCCACAGCCCTTTGATAAGTTCTGAGCCTTCTTTGCTGTTCTCCCATGGTCTCTCAACCCTTTGGCCATGCTTATCACCTCATTATTTTGCATCAGAGGAGAAATAAGTGAGCTCTTGGGCAACACCTCACATGGCAGGGGAAGCCAGGCACTCACTTACCATGCTATATTTTCCCCCATGGGAGAAATCATGGACTGAGGATGTCTATCTTAGAACTGAACTGTGCTACCTTTGGGAAAGAGTGTTGTAGTTAAAGTGAAATGGTTCTTTTTACCCTCTTCAACGTATCTATACTTGGATTTTTTGCTCCAACGGTGTGCTGGAACTTCTCAAATGAAACCTTGGGCTTCCACAAAGATACTCTCAGCCAGGAGAGATCAAAATCAATGTTCTGTGTGGGGAAGATGGTAGAATACTATTCTGCTATCTTCCCGATATCCTGTGGACCCCTACCTCAAATTTCAACTGTAATGTAATCTAAGGTCTATGGTAACATACTGAGGTAATTTTGTGAAACTTGAGAGCTGAAAATGTCTTGAAATATAAGTACACATTTCAGACTGATATGGCTCATATTCCTTATTTAAGAAGCTGGCATTAAGCTCGGAGCATTTGTCCCCTCCATTCACACTTACCCAAGCCAAGTGAAGTTCTTAAGGTACATAGAATAATGGGGCTCTGTGAAGCTCAAGCACTTGACAAGAGGAGTGAGGCAGGAAAGAATAAGCAAACTGAATCTGGTCAGATACCAAGAGATGATAGATGGCATGACAGTCTTAGCAAGCTGGGTGAGAGAAGAATCAAGAGAAGAGCTGAGATTAGGCACCAAACCAGATTCCAAAGGAAACAATCTAAGATTCAATGTGGTGGGGATAATTTTGGAGGAAAGTATATGGAGTTAAACTATTCTGTAGTGACAAGAAATATTTAGAAGACCAGGAGCCCCACATCTTTAAGCAATCTTCCACTAGTTTTAAAGACATAGTACACTGTACCCATAACTTGACAGTCAAAATTCACTCATTCCACAAATATTTGTTGAGTGCCTACTACGTGTACACATTACAGACACAGAAGTCAAAAAGACAGGCTTGATCTCTTTCCTGGTGGATGATATAGTCTGGCAAGAGAAGGTAAGACATTGAACAAGTAATTACAAGTGAATGGGTCACAAGGAAACCTTCCCAGAGGATGTGTATGCGTGTGTGTGTGTGTGTGTGTGTGTGTGTGTGCACGCATGCATGCGTGTGTGCATTAGGTCAGAAAAATGATCTTTCTGAAGGAATTGTATCTTCACATTGTGCACATTTTGGATTGAGCTGAGAAGGGCATTCTAGGAGAAAGGATTGCCATAATTGAACTTTAGAAATAGAAAGTTATCCGGAAAATTTCAAGGATTAAATAAATCCAGCTTTGTTTTAGGGGACAGTGGCCTGCATAAGGCAGGAAGACCAAATAACATGGTAGTTAAAGCCCTTACAACTTTGGAGAAGTTTGGACAAGTTATGTAACCTATGAATCTCCTTTCTTTCATTTATAAAATGGGAATCATTTGTGCATAATGAAGATTAAAATTAAATGAATTAGATAATTCATGTAAGCTAGCTAACACAGTTATACAAGTTATACAAAACACATCAAGGTTTTGATGATGATAATAATGATAATGATGATGGCTAACAGCAGGAGATGATAGGTTGGGACTGTGAATGCCAAATTGAGTGTTTAGAACATTATTCTGTCAAGCACTGGGTAGCCACTGGGGAGTTTAAGCAAATGCAATATGACAAAATTTTCTAAACTGCAATGCCAATTATAATAGGCTGAGTATAAGCAGAGTTTCCAAACTTGAGTACAAAATCATCACACACACACACACCACATACACTAACCTGTAACAAAAACAACTGATCTTTGATTTCTGTCCAAGATACAGATCTCTAGAAAACCCATCCTGTCCAAAAGTTTCCCTCTGGATCAAAGGACAGGTAATAGACATTATTGGTACCTACCTAATATCTTTTCTCCCCTTTCTACACACCTGATGTTCTTTCAGTATCCATCTCTTCCCTCAAGCACTCCTGGGACTCAGAGGAAGCCAACCCAACCTCAGCTCCCACTCCAACATCAACTTCAACACCAGGGCTGGTATAGACTAGTCTGTGGGTCTTATCCCCTTTGCCACAATAGTTGATTCAGAGACCTAGGCCTAAACCAGTAAACCCATACCATTCTCCTAGCCAGTGGCTGGCTCAGGAATGAACATGTTAGCCAACTCAGGCCAATGAAATGTAAGGAGAGGTTTATTGGAGATTTTTAGGAAAGGAAAAAATAATTCCAGAAATGATTATACTCTTTCTGGACATCTCAGTGTGTGCTGGAAAGTGTTACAAACATTTTGTCACTATGAGAAAATCCAAGTTGAAGAGTGTGTCTGCATACAGAGAGTGTACAGCTAAGTAACATATGGATAAACAAAAAAGATCCCCAAAAGACTCCGAAGTTTCTAGTTTAAGTGACTGGGTCATTGGTGCCACTACTGGCAAGAATGGGAAAAACTGGGTGTGAGGTAGATTCAGATGAAAGATGGTTAATAAGATTTGGGGTATATTGAATTTAAATAACTAATCATTATCAAGTTTATTTCCATTTATTTATTTAAGAAAAGTACCTAAGACTTGATAAAGCCAACCCTGAAGCCATCCTCTCTACTTAAAGTTATACAAACCAATAGAGGTTCTTAATTTAGCTTCTTTGAGTCTGTTTTCTACTTCCTGCAGCCAAAACACATTAATAAATAAAGTGTTTAAAAACAAAATTCACCATTGATGGCAAAAAAGAAATAATTATATTCATATTAGCTACCATTTATTGAATATCTACAATGGACCAGGCAATGCCACCCAGGATTTTGAGGCCCTGTTCTAGCCTTCCTCTAGGTACAATCTTCCCACAGAGTGAATAGTCTACAAGGCCAAGGGGACATACCCTTTGTTACATTGTCCCACAGTCCAATTCCTTCCTTTAAGTTCTCACATGGTCTCCAGGTATTTACGTGTCCTGCAACATATTGTGCTGCTATTGTTGCCAACCTTGTACAAACACTAGTACCTAAAGAAGCCACTTAATATGGTAAGATGTTCTTTTTGTGTCCACTTCATAGATCTTCCTTTCCACTCTAACAGCTCTGGTGCTGAAATTGAAGAGAAGAAATTCCCTTTCCGACCAGTTGAACATTTAACATACAGCCACAGAACCATGCTTGGCATGCTTGCTGACCAGATAGAGATGATAAGAGGAATAAATGATTTAAAAAATAACCAAAATTTCCAACTTACAACTTGCTAAGAGGGTGGATCTTATGGTAAGTGTTTTTATTATAAAAAATAGTAATAATAAAAGGAGTAGGAGGTAACTTTAATGGCTATGTCTATGGCATTGGTAGTAATGGTTTCACTGCTTTGTATTTATACTCAAACTCACTGAGTTGTATATATTAAATATGTACAAATTTTGCTTCAATAAAGTGATTTAAAAATAAAATTCACCATTGATAGCAAAAAGGAAGTAACCATATTCATATTAGCTACCACTTATTGAATATCTACAATGGGCCAGGTAATGCCACCCAGCATTTTGAGGCCCTGTTCTAGCCTTTCTCTAGGTACAATCTTCCCCACAGAGTGAATAGTCTACAAGGACAAGGGGACATGCCCACAAAGAGACTACACCTCTTTTTTCAGACCACATTCCAGGGGCCCACATGTGCACAAGCAAGGCCCTTCTCAGTATAGAGCAGAGCCAATCATGGGAAGATAAAAGGGATGTACTGAAGGCTGAGAGATAGCTCTCCCACATGCCAGCACATTTTGGCATGGAACTATCAGAAGTGTAAGAATTCTACATTCGAATCTGGGCTTCAAAGTTGTTATAAAGGTGTATTTGTCAAAGTAGGAGATATTAACATTTTATTTAACAGTTAGTCAACTTGATTAATAACTTGTAAATATTTAGACATATGATATATGGACCTCCATTTCTATTCTTGATCCAAGCTCTACAAATGTTAAAGGCAGAGTACCTGTGTTATCAGAGCCTGTGCATACATATGATTTCATTTAAGCCTCATAACAAACCATCCTGTGTAGCTAAGAGTTACTAACCTATTTTACATTTTGTAAGGGAGGAGATTTTGAAGAACAAGGGTTATCCCCGCTCTCAAATACTACAAATGACTTGAAGAGAAAGAATATCAAAAAGGACCCTGAATTTGACAAGAAGTTTTTAAATACAATCTTCAAGAATTCATTAGATTAGTGGAGTTTGAAACTAGATTGTCTAACAGAAAGAGCACAAGTGGTTGGAAATAGAGACATCAAGTTGACGGCTTCTCTTTGAAGTTTGGCAATAAAAGGAGGAAGTATGCCTGTCTATTGTAGAGGATATCAAATCATGTGTGAAGTCAGTGTGAGGAGAAAAAGTGAAGACACTTTAGGAAATAAAGATGAATGTTAAGAGAAGATGTATCTCAGCAGAGAGTGGCAGAGTGTTCAGCAGACACTAGTGCCTTATCTGCTCCAGGCGATGGGGTCTCTCGAATTGTGCACATGCATGGCATGGTCCTAGATCTTAAAGAGAGTGGGAAATATTATTCAAGTGAGATAATGCCAAGTAAACAAACAATTATAGTACAAGCTAATGAGTGTTTTGATGGGGGTAAGCAAGAACAAGAGGAGAGTGAGTTGACTTAGCTGGTATTACATCTCATAATTAGACTACTCCAGCAAGGCAATGCTGGTAAGTAGAAAAACAATATATCTCACATTTTGCTACCAAGTTGGGAAGTTGAAGAAACAGCTGTAGTATTGAAGTAGAACACTGAATGGCCAAATTTGCAAGTTCATATAACCCAAATTATGCTAGTGTAGATAATATTCTACAAAGCAAAAGGGGAAGGTTAAATTTCAAGATTCTTTTGTATTTTTTATGCATGCTATCAACCAATATTTACTGACTTAGGTCCTATGTGAGGACTTATCCTTCAGTGGGGCAAGGAAACAGAAGAGAACCAAATAGTGTGACCTGTACCCTGAGAGAGGGGAGCACAGGGTACTGTGGGAGCTCTAGGGACTTAGATAGCTCTGGTACTTACATTTCTCCTCATTCACATATATTTCCATGCCCTAGCTCAGGTAAGTTAAAATGGTCTTTTCCTAGATAAACCCTATATACCTTGAAAGAAGCCAAACACAGGTGCTTGAGAGTGTTTCCTGAGTTGGCCCTTGGGATGATGGTTACTAGCCTGTGATCTCAGTGTGTTATGGATAACACATCCTGGAGAGCTACAACAATCAGGAAATGGGTTACACCTACCTCTTGAGGATCTGAGGGGTAATTCCAACAGCTGGAGTGAACACGGTTCCTGTATTCAAAATCAGTGATAAGAGTTACAAATCAGGATCACATATTTGAGTCTTAGGTTCCCCACTTGTAAAATGGCAGGGAATAAGAGGGCACAGTCCTCATACTACCTAGTGCAGAGATCTTTATGGATGTTGAGATAATGAAACTGAAAGCATTTTTAAGCAACGCAAGTTAGAGCATATCACTTCCCTACTGAAAATCCTCTAGTGGGGGTAATTCCACCTTCCTTACAGGGTTGTTTATAGATTAGGTTAAAAAGTAGGTGACAAAATAAGTGTTCCTTCTTATTTCTACCCACCAGTCTGTCCTATTAGGTCTACTTCCAAACCATATAATGATTCTGAATACTTCTCTCCATCTGCTCTACCATCTCTCTGGTCTACTACTTCAGTATCCTAATTGGTCCCTCTGTTTCCACTTTTACCCACTCTCAATACATTTTCCAAATAACAGCAAGGGTAATATTTCTTAAAACCCTCCAATGGCTTTCTATATTAATTAAAGTAATATCCAAGCTCTTTTTTTTAAAAAAAAATCTTTATTGGAGTATAATTGCTTTACAATGGTGTGTTAGTTTCTGCTGTATAACAAAGTGAATCAGCTATACATATACATTTATCCCCATATCTCCTCCCTCTTGCGTCTCCCTTCCACCCTCCCTATCCCACCACTCTAGGTGGACACAAAGCACTGAGCTGATCTCCTTGTGCTATGAAGCTTCTTCCCACTAGCTATCTACTTTACTTTTGGTAATGTATATATGTCCATGCCACTCTCTCACTTCGTCCCAGATTACCCTTCCCCCTCTCTGTGTTCTCAAGTCCATTCTCTACGTCTGCATCTTTATTCCTGTCCTTTGCCTAAGTTCTTCATAAACATTTTGTTTTTTGAGATTCCACCAAGCTCTTTTTTTTTAATTTATCAATTTTTCCTTTTATTTTATTTTTTTCTATCTTTTTTCCTCTGCTTCATTTTATTTACTTTATTTTATTTTAATTTTGGAGTATAATTGCTTTACAGTATTGTGTTAGGTTCTGCTGTACAATGAAGTGAATAAGCTATATGTATACATATATCTCTTCCCTCTTAGACCTCCCTCCCACCCACCCCCATCCCACCCATCTGGGTCGTCACAGAGCACTGAGCTGAGCTTCCTGTGCTTTATAACATGTTCCCATTAGCTATCTATTGTACGCATGGCAGTGTATATATATCAATCCTAATCTCACAATTAGTCCCACCCTCCACTTCTCCCCCACCCATGCCCAAATGTCTGTTCTTTATGTCTAAGTCGCTATTTCTGCCCTACAAATATGTTCATCTGTATGATTTCTCTAGATTCCACATATATGCTTTAATATACAAAATTTGTTTTTCTCTCTCTGGCTTACGTCACTCTGTATGACAGACTCTAGGTCCATCCACATCTCTACAAATGACCAAATTTTGTTCCTTTTTATGACAGAGTAATACTCTGTGTAAGAGTATGTGTAAGATGTATGTACTACATCATCTTTATCCATTCATCTGTTGATGGACATTTAGGTTGCTTCCTTGTCCTGGCGATTGTAAATAGTGCTGCAATGAACACTGGTGTACATGTGTCCTTTTGAATTATGGTTTTCTCAGGGTATATGCCAGTAGTAGGATTTCTGGTTCATATGGTAGTTCTATTTTTAGCTTTTTAAGGAACCTCCATAAAGTTCTCCATAGTAGTTGTATCAATTTATGTTCCAACCAACAGGGCAAAAGGGTTCCCTATTCTCCACACCAACTCCAGCATTTATTGTTTGTAGAATTTTTGGTGATGGCCATTCTGACTGGTGTGAGGTGATACATCATTGTAGTTTTGATTTGTATTTCTCTAATAATTAGTGATGTTGAGCATCTTTTCATGTGTTTGTTGGCCATCTGTATGTCTTCTTTCGTGAAATGACTAGGTGTTCTGCCCATTTTCTATTTTTTAAATTTTTATTTATTTACTTGTTTGTTTGTTTATTTATGTCTGCGTTGGGTCTTCGCTGCTGTGTGAGGGCTTTTTTCTAATTGTGGCAAGTGGGGGCTACTGTTCTTTGTGGTGCATGGGCTTCTCATTTCGGTGGCTTCTCTTGTTGCGGAGCATGGGCTTTAGAGTGCAGGCTCAGTAGTTGTAGCACATGGGTTTTTTTGCTCCATGGAATGTTGGGTCTTCCCGGGCCAGGGCTCGAACCAATGTCCCTTGCATTGGGAGGTGGATTCTTTACCACTGTGCCATCAGGGAAGCCCTGCCCATTTCTCAATTGGGTTGATTTTTTTCTTTAATATTGAGCTCCATGGGCTGTTTGTATATTTTGGAGATTAATCCTTTGTATGTTGCTTCATTTGCAAATATTTTCTCCCATTTAGAGGGTTGCCTTTTCGTCTTGTTTATGGTTTCCTTTGCTGTGCAAAAGCTTTTAAGTTTCATTAGGTCCCATTTGTTTATTTCGGTTTTTATTTTCGTTACTCTAGGAGGTGGATCAAAAAAGATCTTGCTGTGATTTATGTCAAAGAGTGTTCTTCCTAAGTTTTCCTCTAAGAATTTTATAGTGTCTTACATTTAGGTCTCTAACCTATTTTGAGTTTATTTTTGTGTATGGTGTTAGGGAGTGTTCTAATTCCATTCATTTACATGTAGCCTGTCGAGTTTTCCCAGCACTACTTATTGACGAGGCTGTCTTTTTTTCCATTGTATGTTCTTGCCTCCTTTGTCATAAATTAGGTGACAACATGTGCACGGTTTATCTCTGGGCTTTCCATCATGTTCCATTGGTCTATATTTCTGTTTTGTGCCAGTACCATACTGTCTTGTTTACTGTAGCTTTGTAGTATACTTTGAAGTCGGGGAGCCTGATTCCTCCAGATCAATTTTTCTTTCTCAGGATCGCTTTTGCTATTTGGGGTCTTTTGTGTTTTCATACAAATTTTAAAAATTTTTGTTCTAATACTGTGAAGAATGCCATTGGTAATTTATCAGGGATTGCATTGAATCTGTAGATTGATTTGGGTAGTATAGTCATTTTCACAATATTGATTCTTCCAATCCAAGAACATGGTATATTTCTCCATCTGTTTATGTCATCTTTGATTTCTTCCATCAGTGTTTTATGGTTTTCTGAGTACAGGGCTTTTGCCTCCTTAGGTAGGTTTCTTCCTAGATACTTTGCTATTTTTGTCGCATTGGTAAATGGGATTATTTCCTGAATTTCTCTTTTGGATTTTCTGTTGTTAGTGTATAGAAAGGCAAGAGATTTCTGTGCATTAGTTTTGTATCCAGCAACCTTACCAAATTCATTGATTAGTTCTAGTAGTTTTCTGGTGTCTTTAGCATTTTCTATGTATAGTATCATGTCATCTGCAAGCAGTGATAGTTTTACCTCTTGTTTCCTAATTTGTATTCCTTATATTTCTTTTTCTTCTCTAACTGCCATGTCTATGACTTCCAAAACTGTGTTCAATAAGAAGGGTGAGAGTGGACATCCTTTGCTTGCTCTTGATCTCATTGGAAATGCTTTCAATTTTTCACCATTGTGAATCATGTCTGCTGTGTGTTTGTCATATATCACCTTTATAATGTTGAGGTAGTTTACGTATATGCCTATTCTCTGGAGAGTATTTATTAAAAATGAGTGTTGATTTTTATCAAAAGCTTCTTCTGCATCTATTGAGATCATATGGTTTTTATTCCTTAATTTGTTAATATGGTGTATCACATTGATTGATTTGCATGTATTGAAGAATCCTTGCATTCCTGGGATAAATCTCACTTGTTCATGGTGCATGATCCCTTTAATGTGCTGTTGGATTCTGTTTGCTAGTATTTTGTTGAGGATTTTTTGCATCTATGTTCATCAGTTATTTTGGCTTGTAGTTTTCTTTCTTTGTGACATCTTTGTCTGGTTTTGTTATCAGGGTAATGGTGGCCTTGTAGAACTAATTTGGGAGTGTTCCTCCCTGTGCAATTTTTTTAAGAGTTTGAGACGGATCAGGGTTAGCTCTTCTCTAAATGTTTGATAGAATTTGCCAGTGAAGCCATCTGGTCCTGGATTTTCTTTTGTTGGAAGATTTCTAATTACAGTTTCAAGTTCATTATTTGTGATAGGTTGCTTTATATCTTCTAATTCTTCCTGGTTTAGGCTTGGGAAGTTGTACCTTTCAGGGAATTTGTACATTTCTTCAAGGTTGTCCATTTTACTGGCATATAGTTGTTTGTGGTAGTCTCTTATCATCCTTTGTAATTCTGCAGTGTCAGTCGTGATTTCTCTTTTTTCATTTCTAATTTTATTGATTTGTAGCCTCTCCTTTTTTTTCTTAATGAGTGTGCTTTACGTTTTTTAATTTTGTTTATCTTCTCAAAGAAACAACTTTTAGTTTTATTGATCTTTGCTATTGTTTTCTTCATTTCTGTTTCATTTATTTCTGCCCTGATTTTGATGATTCTTTCCTTCTACTGACTTAGGGTTTTCTTTGTTCTTCTTTCTCTAGTTGCTTTAGGTTTGAGATGTTTCTTGTTTCTTGAGATGAGATTCAATTATTATAAACTTCCCTCTTAGAACTGCTTTTGCTGCATCCCATAGGTTTTGGGTCCTCACATTTTCAGAGTCATTTTTCTCTAGGTATTTTTTGATTTCCTCTTTGATTTCTTCAGTGATCTCTTGGTTATTTAGTAGTGCACTGTTTAGCCTTCATGTATTTTTGTTTTTTACAGTTTTTTTCCTGTAATTGATTTCTAATCTCATAATGTTGTGGTCAGTAAAGATGCTTTATACACTTTTCCTTTTCTGAGGCTCGATTTGTGAACCAAAATGTGATCTATCCTGGAGAATGTTCTGTGTGCACTTGAGAAGACAGTGTATTCGGCCACCTTTGGGTGGAATGTCATATATCAATTAACTCTATCTGGTCTATTTTGTCATTTAAAGCTTGTGTTTCCTTACTCATTTTCTGTTTGGATGATCTGTCCATTGGTGTAAGTGGGCTGTTAAAGTCCCCTACAATTATTGTGCTACTCTTGGTTTCCCCTTTTATGGTTGTTAGCATTTGCCTTATGTATTGAGGTGCTCCTATGTTGGGTGCATAAATATTTACAATTTTTATATCTTCTTCTTGCATTGATCCCTTGATCATTATGTAGTGTCCCTCCTTATCTCTTGTAACAGTCTTTATTTTAAAGTCTATTTTTTTCTGATATGAGTATTGCTGCTCCAGCTTTCTTTTGATTTCCATTTGCATGGAATATATTTTTCCATCCCTTCACTTCCAGTCTGTACGTGTGCCTAGGTCTGAAGTGGGTCTCTTGTAGACAGCATATATAAGGGTCTTGTTTTTGTATCCATTCAGCCAGTCTGTGCCTTTTGGTTAGAGTATTTAATCCATTTACATTCAAGGTTATTATCAATATGTATGTTCCTGTTAATTATTTCCTTAATTATTGTGTGTTTGTTTTTGTGGGTGTTTTTCTTCTCTTGTGTTTCCCGCCTAGAGAAGTTCCTTTACCATTTGTTATAAAGCTGTTTTTGTGATGCTGAATTCTCTTAGCTTTTGCTTGTTTGTAACCCTTTGCATTTCCCTGTCTAATCTGAATGAGTAATCATGGTTGTAGGTTTTTCTCTTTCATTACTTTAAGTATATCCTGCCACTCCCTTCTGGACTGTAGAGTTTCTGCTGAAAACTCAGCTGATAACCTTATGGGGATTCTTTTATATGTTATTTGTTGTTTTTCCCTTGCTGCTTTTAATATTTTTTTCTTTGACTTTAATCTTTGTTAGTTTGATTAGTATGTGTCTTGGTGTGTTTCTCCTAGGGTTTATCCTGTATGGGACTCCTTGTGATTCCTGGATTGGGTGGCTATTTCCTTTCCCATGTTAGGGAAGTTTTCCACTATAATCTCTTTGAATATTTTCTTAGACCCCTTCTGTTTCTCTTTTTCTCCTGGGACCCCTATATTTTGAATGCTGGTACGTTTAGTGTTGTCCCAGAGGTCTCTGAGATTGTCCTTTATTCTTTTCCTTCTTTTTTCTTTATTCTGCTCCTCAGCATTTATTTCCACCATTCTGTCTTCCAGCTCACTTACTCTTTCTCCTGCCTCAGTTTTTGTATTCTTGCTTCCTTCTAGTGTATTTTTCATTTCACTTACTGTGTTGTTCATCTCTGTTTGTTTGTTCTTTAGTTCTTCTAGATCTTTGTTAAACATTTCTTGTATTTTATCAATCCATGCCTCCATTCTATTTCCGAGATTCTGGATCATCTTCACTATCATTACTCTGAATTCTTTTTCAGGTAGGTTGTCTATATCCTCTTCATTTATTTAGTCTTGTAGGTTTTTACCTTGCTCCTTAATCTATGACGTGCTTTTTTGTCATCTCATTTTTTTTTTTGATGGGTGGGATTGTGTTCCTGTCTTACTGGTTGTTTGGCCTGATGCTTCCAGCACTGGAGTTTGTAGGCTGTTGGGTAGAGCTGGGTCTTTGTGCCTAGATCAGGACCTCTGGGAGACCTCACTCTGATGAATATTTCCTTGGGTCTGAGGTGCTTTGTTAGTCCAGTGGTTCGGACTCAGAGCTCTCACGACAGGAGCTCTGCCCCAATCCCGGCTCAAGAACCAAGATCCCACAAGCTGTATGGGGCAGCAAAAAAAAAAAGAAGATAAAAAGTAGCTGAACACTGACAAAGTGTAAAACATAAAATAAGGTTAGAAAACTAACAGATATTTTAGAAAAAATGAAAATAATAAAAATATAGATGAAACAACAACCAGAAAATAAAACAACCACAGTAGCAAAACAGAGGAGAAGAAAAAAAGCCATAAAAGACCTTGGCTTGGGGTGGGGTGCGTCTTAGGCTCAGCACAGCAGGAGGGGCCCAGGAGTGCCTTTGCCCTTGGAGGTTGGAGGACCAGGTCTGGGACCCCAGCAGGTGTCCTGGGCCTGAGTGGGCAGGGGAAATGCTAGGAATGTTCCCCACGATCCTCCCATCCTGAAAGGTCCCTCCCCATCCATCTCTCCTCTTCTTTCCCACCCAGAACCAAGACAGCCAGAGGGGACCCTGGAAGGTGGAGGACCCGGCCCAGGACCCCATCAGGCTTCCCAGGGCCTGAGTGGGTAGGGGAAATGTCCATTGTGCCTCCCCTGATCCTCCATTCCCAGAGGGTCAACCCACCACTGTCCGCCTTTCCTCCTCTTCCCCCCTCCTCCCTTCCTCCCTCCCATGCCCCTAGGACACATGCAGTTGGAGGGGTCCCCAGAGGCCAGAGGACCAGGAATGGGGGTCCAGCAGGCTTCCCAGGGACTGAGTGGGTGGGGGAGACATCCTCCACACCTCCCCTGATCCTCCAGTACTGGAGACCCATCCCTGTCCACTCTCTTCTTCTTCCCCCCCCACAGGACCAATGAAGCAGTGGGGGGGGGGCAAAGACAGAGGACCAAGCCAGGACCCCAGTGGGATTCTAAGGGTCTGAGTGGGTGGGGGAAATGTCCCACATGCCTCTCGTCATCCTCTGGTCCCAGAGGGTGACCTTCTCTCACTGCCTGCCTCTCCTCCTCTTCTCCCCTCCTCTCTCCCTCCCATGCGCCTAGGACCCATGTGGGTTGAGGGGGCCCTGGAGGGTGGAGTACCAGGCCCAGGAGTGCAGCAGGCTTCCCAGGGCTCTATTTGGTAAGGGAAATACTAGACATGCTCCCCCCCGAACCTCTGAACCCCCAACTGTCCCTCCAGGCATGGAAACACCTTCCCTCTCCCAGCCACCCCTCAGGGGCACTGGTCCTATCTGGCCTCCACTTCTCTTCCCTCCTCACTGCCCCCCACGTCCTACCCAGTCACTTGGGGGATCTTCCCATCTCCTTGGACATCGAGATTTCCCACCAGCATCCAGCAGGTGCCCTAGTTGTGGGGAGATGTGAACTCCATGCCCTCCCACACTGCCATTTTGACTCCACTCCCAAGCTCTTTTTATGACTTATAAAATCCTACCTGATATGGTTTCCCACCCATTACCCTATCTTGCTTTCTTCGAAGCATGTATTACCATTGGAAATTATATATATATATATATCACTGCCTGAGAAAATTAATACCACTTTTTAGACCCCAGTCAAATGTCATCTCTTTCATGAAGGTATCCCTGATTTTCCTGCTATGTTATCTCCCTCTCCCCTAAATTCTCATGTGTCATCAATTACATTGAAGGGGTTGTACTCCATGATATCTAGGCTCCTAGGAAGCCCTGACATACTAAAAGTGTAACTTCAGAGGCTTTTGCTGGTGTCACTTCACTTCAACCAGATTAATTTCTTTTGATAATGTGGTAAGGACTCATTTATCTAACATATTTCTTTGTATTAGCCTTGTGCTGTCATTGTATTTTACAGGACAATGTATACCAGAAAATACCAGCCTAAATTCAATATATATCCAATCTGATACCAGGAATCAATTACAAACTACAGTAACTACTTGATATGACCATATTCCTGAAATTGCCGTATTTCTCAAAGATTAGTCACTTAGGTATTTTCATTTTAAAACTTGCAATGAAGTTCTATGTTAAAGACATACTCTATTGTTAGTCTGCAATTTATAAGTGCAATTCTTGCATAGTTTTATGGTGATTAATATTGCCTTTTGCCCTGATTTTTATTTTTCATAAAAGTGCATTTCAAATCATATCTCTTCAGCTTGCATTACCCTTAAAAGACTAGAACAAGAGAAAGAAATGTGAGACTATATCAGGGAAAAGATGGAGAAATATAGCATCTCAGACTTGGAAAGAGTCTTAGATCAAGTAGTACAACCTTGCCCATGATGGAAGAATCACTTCCACTTCAACATGACCCCTGAGAGATAGCTCATCCAGCCTTTGCACACCTCTGGTGATAAACAGCTTACTATCTCCAAAAGCAGCTTATTCCATCCATGGACAACTCTTCCTTCGATTTAGCTGAACCTAACCACCCTGTGGCTTTCACTTGTAAGTCCAAGCTCTACCTCTTGGAACCATACGGACCCCGTTTTCTCCTTCTTCCCTGTGACAGTTCTTCAGAGGCCTGAAGACAGACATGTGTCACATCCCTGGTCCTTCTCTTCTCCAGGCCAAGCAGCTCCAGTTCCTTTAACCACTCTTTATGAATTCTGGAATCCAGCTCACTACTACCGTACTCACTGCCTGAGAAAATTAAACAGTTATTCTGTTTCTCCTTTAAACTGCAGCGCTAGGGCAGAAGAGAATAGGACTATCATACCTAACCCCTTCTAGCCATGTTGGCCTAAGGCTCTGAGGCAGAAACTGCCTGGTTGTTCATTTAACATGTTTTGCTTTCTTTCTCATCACACATCTAAACTACACTTACTAACCTCCCTTGCTGCTACATATAGTCATTTAACTTAATTATAGCAAATGGAATATATGTAGAAGTGATATATACCATTTCTAGTCCTGCAACATAAACTTTTCCACAATTTGCCCTCATCTGCCCCCTGGTAATTGAATTCCAGGAAAATCTTGAAAGCCGTATTGTGATCATGGCAGAACCTCTATCAGCCTGAGTCCCTCAGTGACTGTGTGGAAATCAGTACCTCTTTCTATCACCACTTATTAAAATTACCATTAGCAATAAATTCCATTGTGTTAGTTTACTGAGGTTTTAGGGAATATCATTCATAACCTTGCTGAAATACCTCCTTCCTCTACTCTTCCATACTTGCCAGTATCTCCCATCCTGTGCCTGTGCAATTTTCAAGACAAAATTGAGGGCTTCCCATAAATCTTTCTTCAATTCCATCTGGCTCTATCCAGCCCATTACTGCAGCTTGTGGACATCTCCTAATTCATTAATTTGCATCTCCCCACCACAGCTTCCTCTCATCTGTTGTGATGTACAACTAGATTCCTCATAAAAACTATTAGTAAAAATGTTGAATGAATTGGGGATAAGGGCCAACACCTGCAGCACGCTATTGAGCACTATACCTAGATTGACCCAATTGACTCTTTACTTGGCCATGAGGCTACAGTCATTCAGAAGTCTCCTAAATATACTGTCATCTGCATCCTTATTTCTCAGTAATATCTGTAGGGATATCCTTAGATACTTTGTCAAACACCAGGCCAAAGTTGAGATACCCTCTGGAAGAAGATTATATTGAACTTTCAATCTAGTAATTCTACTAATAAGAAATAAAATCAGTTAAATCTAGTGTGACATGCATAGAAAGTCCATGCTGATTTTTAATACTGATCACTTACCTTTCTAAACTTGCAAAATTGTTACATATCTACATATCTAGATTTCAAGATTAGTTTGGTTGAATTAGAGCAGTGACCTGCTAGTCAAGAGCTTGGGTTCTAATTTTGCAATATCTATCTAACTGTGTGAGCTTGAACAGATCATTTCACTTCTGCGTCCTCAAGTTGTGGAATGGAGTGGCTAGAATACATAACTTCTAATGTCTCTTTCTACTTTGGGTCTGCTTTGAATCAATCAGTTTAGTGTATGTAGTACCAAATTGGCTTTTTAAAATTTTACCAGTCAGTGGTATGTTTCCATATCATAAAATCTTTGCTATAAGAGCTCTTTCATGCAGGGTCTAAGGCAGATATCCATGAAATTGGATGAAAAATAATATGTTTTATTTTCATGAGCTTCTAACTAAAATTTAGCTTTTCCTCCAATTATGAATGTAAGTAAAAATAGCAGCTGGACATCCTTTAAATACAGAATCAGGGCTACAAAAACGTCTATAGTTCCCCCAAATAATAGGCCATCTCAGATCTTTCTGAAAATTTTTTCTCAAGCTTTAAAACCAGATGTGATTATTCAGTTTTCTTTGAGGGAGAAAATGAAATAGACTGAGGATGTGATGTATTGATTGATGATGTGGGAACCTAGGAGAAAGCTATTTCTTTTCTTAGAATTTAAGAGAAACTTCCCTTCAACCTCTCATCTACCCACACATATATATTTATATCATCACATTGATAGTTAATATGTTTTTAACATAGAAGAAACAGACAATGACTCAAAGAAACAAAGAATACATTTCAAAATGGGCTAACAATGTCATATATATATATATATATATATATATATATATATATATCCATGGAGGGCAAGAGTGGGAGAGGATATCTTTTCAGTTTTAAGTAAGTGTAGCTCCTTCATTAGGTTTCTTCTCTTTTTCTTTATTATTTATCTATAATAAAAACCATGCCAAGAGAAAAAAGTCTACAGTAATTTTCACAGTACCTGAATCTTATAGCAAGTAGAAATTACAACGTTCTCATATCACATTACCGTTGTTGCACATGTCTTGGAATATCATTTATTTTATGTTCATCACTACTTTAAATTATGATAGTATTAAACCATCCATTAGATCTTGTTATTTAATGCATTAATAAAGAAGTATGTGTATTTCTATACCACAACTTTGATTTTTGTATAATTGATAAATGCATTGAAATATAATTGGTTTCCATTGCAATCTTCTATATTTTATTTTATGCATTTTATATATTATTCTAAGAAGTGTCAGTAGGCTTCACCAAACTTCTGAAAGTGTCCATGGCGTCAAATAACTAAGGAGCATACCTACCAGTTTAACGCTCAGACCATGGTGAGAACAATACAAATGCTCAAGGGGAAAGATAGAAAATAAGACAGAATAGGCTGATATTAAAATTACTTTTAGTTCATCTTCTAAACTTTCTCCTTTTTCCATCCGTACCTAATTGTCTTCATGATGCCCACAGATATCTTCACCCAGACACAGTTGTAGATGTTTATGGAAGAAAAGGGGAAAAGAAAAAAAATATATTGAGCACCTACTATATACCAAACACTTTCACTGATACTATGTCAATTAATCTTCTCAACATCTCTGAGGGGAAGTGCGATTTCCCCCATTTTACAGTTGAAGAAACTGAGGCTGAGAAAGTTTATGGATTCTGTACAATATCACACAGCTACTAAAATGACTAGGATGAGATTAGAAGCTGCTATCCCTCAAATTCAAAGCCCCTTTCAGTGTATTTGGGCTGTACTCCAACCCTAAAAATAATGACGTGACCATTACCAAAGTATGTTAAAATTCAGTCTTTCACCGAATATTCCCGACATCTCTTAAAGGTTAACATTGTTGTCTCCAATTTACACATTCAGAAACTGGGAGATAACATGCCATGTATTTAGCAGAGTAAGGACTTGAATCATGATTTAAGGTAGCTTCTCCAATTCCATCATCACATATGTATTCTAGCCAGCAGAAGATAGTACCACCTAGAAGCTACTTATGTCATTTCTGTTCATATCTATTTGCTAGATATTAGTCATATAGCCACACCTACGTCCAAGGAAGCCTGGAAAATCTAGAATTTAGCTGAGTGACTATGTACCCACTACAATTTCTACTACTATAAAATCAGAGAAGATATTAGGGGACAGTTAGCAGTCTCTGACATAGGTGAGTAACATTAGTCTATTTCACATGTGTGGAAACTGAAGTTCAGAGAATTGAAGCAACTTTCCCAAAGTTTCTTGGCTAGTAAGTGGCAGAGTTGGGATTCCAACCCTAGTCTGAATGGCTCTGAAGTTTCTATCTTTCACCACTACTCCACACAAACTGAAGATCAAGATTTGGAGGGAATGACTGAACCACCAGACAATAGTTTAGAAAAGGCTTGGGCTGACTAGGCTGAAATGTGGGCCAGGGCCTGGGCTTGGACCAGAATCTGGATGAATGTATGTATATAGAGGTCCCCAGCCTTTGCCACCTTCCCCCATTTGGTTAAGTGTATAATTGTAAGCCTGGAGAATAGAAGATTAAAGTGGGACCAGGTCTGTGTCTTCAGATCTCTGAAGGGCTTTCACAGAGCAGAGCAGAAAACAAGGTCTATGTGTCCTTCAGAGATAGAGCTGAGACCAGTGGGAGAAAACCACATGGAGATAAATTTCAGCCCAATGAATGAAAGAAGTTCTGAAGAGTCAGTTATCCTGACAAGGTAGAATTGGCCTCAAGAAGAAGTGATAACTGAACAAAAGCTAACTGCTTACCTGGAGGTGGTGTAGTAGAAGGGATTTAAGCCTCAGATGGGAGTAGGTTCCTTCCAACCTTAGCACCTAGTGAAAGACAAGCAACTCATTTCTCTCTGCATGTGTATTATCTGGGACTCTCACTTCAATCCCTTGGCCCAAGTTCCATCTAAACTTTTGTAGTCAAACTGAAACAGAATAGACTTGGGACAAGACCCAGGTTGATGTGAGAGTGGAATGTGTCTGTGAATGTTGAGCGTGATATGTACATTTAAAATTTCAGAGAAGGAACTTTTTAAATATCTGTTTTATTGTTTTTATTTTAAATCATTGGTACAATAAGGTCATTAGAAGCCTTTTTTTTCTGGGACCTAAAATGATTATATTTTAAGAGTAAAACTTTTTAGAGAGATGTTCAAAATTCCTAGTATGAAGCAGCACTACACTGTTATAATATATTCAGCACCTAGCACTTACAAAATTAGCAATGACAAATGCAATAGTAGTTGAAAACCTGGCTTCCTAGCCTGGCTCAGCCTCTTATTTGCTTCAAGATCATGAACTGAACCTCAGTTTTCTCAATGGCAAAATTGGAACAACAGCAATGCCTATTTCATAAAGTTGCAATGAGGGTAAAGAAATACTGACTATAGTGTGCTTGGCACATGGTAAAGTGTGGTATATATATATAGTTTGTTATGTGCGAAAACTTGCTAAGTGGGTCCTTCTCAAAAGATTTTGTTGCAAAAGATTATGTTTTCTCCCTTGTCTTCTTGCTATTTCACATTTTCCCTGTTCAGCATTTGATTCTGTGGATTTTTGGAGGCCAGGTATTGTTTCTTATTCATCTCTGTATCTATCTCTAAGAATATTGAATAAATGGCTGCATATGTGAATCTAAGAATCAGAGATGCTATCCACAGGTTGTCTCAATTTATGCAACAATCCGGTATTGGAATTTTAATTTCTGAGACTGTTTCCTCATGTATAAAATAAGGACATAATCCCCAACTTGCAAGGCTGACATAAGGACCAGGTGAGATAATGGATGTAAAGGACCTAGAACAGTTCTAGGCACAAAATAGCCACTGAATAAATGCTAGCTCTCATGATAGCTATTCTCCTTTTACCCATTTAGATTCACTCTCTGCTATTCTCTGTACTTCCCTGTGCCTTGTGAAACTGACCCAGATGGAATAGGTCAACTGAACTCCCTTGACTTTTGGTTTCCTTTAGGAATCATTAATGGGAGACAATAGTAGAAGAGTGGGAGGAGAGAGAGATCATGTCTTTATTCCTTCAGCTCTCTCCCTGCTAGGCTGCAGGTTGGCAGTGATTACATTCATTTAAGAAGGACGAAGCTCTGTTAGGATGGTACCTTCTCATAGCTTCTCTCTCTCTCCCTACCCCCTCTATTTCTGACTCTCTCTCCTTCTATGCGTGTGTGTGTGTGTACGCACACATCTGTATGTCTGTCTTTTTGTTATGGTAACTGTTCTACACCTTCCTCTAGAAGTGGTAAAACCAACCAGCTGTCTCTAGCCCCAGAGTATTTCACCATTCCTAATTGCTTCTCTTTACCCTGCCCACAACTTTGAAAATAGAACTTCCATTAAACTCTCCTCAATTATCAGGTGTCTTGCACCTCCATATTTTAAATAAGAAAATTTGAGGCTCATAAAGTGAAATAGTTGGCCCAAATCCACACAGATTCACCCTTGTGGTACAAAAAGGCTCACCCTAACAAATAAGAAGCCAGTGTTTCTTTCAGGAGGACTGGTGGATTTAGGTCTTGTAACTGTTATGCCTCTTTATTCAGCTCACAACAAAACTGGCTGTTGACACAGAGGGAGGCATTTACCTGGGAATTCCAAAAGGCTTATAAAGGCACCACTTGCCTTTGTAAAGGCTGTCATCTCTAAAGAGGTTTAATGAAACAAAAAATGGGACTTAGAATTGTCTCAAAATTCAGCCTGGGAAAGATAAAGATGAGAGGGACTCGGTAACAGGCTTCCAACATAATGGGATCATTATGATAAAGACAACAAGTTGTATCTCTCCATTGGCCTTCAGTGAAAAGTGAAGGCTACATGCCTTGATATATAGCAAAGCGTATTAAAATTTGCTATAAACCAGAACATTTTCTTCAGTGTCAGTTGTTAATATTGTTATAATTATAATAACTTTCATTTACTGAGTATTTACTAAGTACCTGGTAATGTTCCAAGTGCTTTGTTTACATTCTCTTATTTAATTCAAGATAATCTTCATGATCCCCATTTGAAGAGGGAGGATGCTGGGTCTCAAAGAGATTAAGTAACTTGCCTGAGCCACATTGTTGGTAAGTGGTACTGGAATGATATACCAAAATCCATTCTCACAATCACTCCATTAGTGTCAAGCAACAGAAAGAATAATGAATGAGGGATCCATTATTGGTGTCAGTGAAGCCATAGTGGTGAATTTCCTCCCTCAACAGGACCTTTTACCCAGCAAACCTCTCGCCTACACCACATGACTGAAGATCTCTAGCGGTCAAGCCAGCCTGTTGAGATGTTAGCCATAAGATGGACTGAGTAAGAGTATGTGGTCAAGTTAGTATGGTCAGTCCCCCTGTTGGAAACACAGAACCCAATGTGCACCATAGTGATGCACCAACAAGAAAACCTTCCCTTGGGCCTCCAAGTCAGCCTCTCTTTCCCCCATACCCAGGCTACTCTGTCATTTATTGAAATAATGCAGAGTGAGGGAAGCTGGACTTGGAGAGGATACTGAACTCGGTTGGAAGCCCTGAATTGGTATCCTAGCTTGGTCACTTATTTGTATGTCTTTTGCTTCTCTAGCCTTCAATGAGGAGATCAGACTCAAGAACCTTTAATAACGTTTGCTGCTCTGACATTCTTTGATTCTCTAATATTGCCATCTGGCCACCCTGGTTCCTGGACCCAAAGACTAGAATTATTTGCCATAGGGACAGCAGTAAGGCCCATCTACATCTCTACTTTATACATATACCATTACCTGTACCGATACCTATTCTATACCTATCAGGATATATTTTAAATCCTGGCTCTGCAACTTATAAGCTGTGTGACTAGTATGAGTTACTTTATTGCTCTGTGCTTCCATTTACTTACCACAATCTGGGAAAGGAGAAGGTGTTATTAAGGCAAAGTAAACTTATATAAAACTCCCAGTGCAAAGCTCAATACTTTGTAGTTTCTTTCCCTTAGGGGAATGGGAGAAGGATTGAGAAGAGAGGATTTATTTAGGAGAACTAAGTCCATACACAGTAAACCAGTGGCAGAACTTAGCTCTCTACAACCTTGGGCATCTTCCTGGGACCTTGGGAATCTTCATGGGAATGCACATGGCACATCCTTCATGTGTAGTAATGCAAAAGGTAGCAGCATGCCATACTTCATACAGCATACCATACTGCAAAACCTTCTACTCTTCATGTTAATAACTGACAAAAAAGAAAATAAAACTAACTATTCAACCAGACAAAATATTAGTACTATCACCTACACTACCTTATTTAATCCTTACAACAATACTGTAAGATCACTACGGATAAGGAAACATTTTACAGAGAAGGAAACTGAGGCTCAGAGAGGTTTGGCAACTTGAACAAGGATCCACAGTTAGTAAAGAGAAGAGGTGGGAACTGAGCTCAAGTTCATCTGATTCTGAAAGTCCATCTTTTCTCTATAAGACATTACAAAGTGCTTTTGAATGGTTTGAAGTTTAAAGGAACTTCGATGGGGGAAATCCATTTTGAGTTTAGAGAACAAGGATATTTTTACAAAAGAGATGGGATTTGAGTTGGGCATTAGAGGATGATAGGAGGTTTAGTTAGCACCCCTGGAAAATACCATTTCTTCTAGCTCTTTCTATATGAGATGCACAGCTGGCTATTTATTTTCATTTATTCTACAAATATTTACTGAGGATCTAAATCAAATAAAATGCCAAGGATGACTCAGGATGGCCTCAAGTGATAACTGCTGCTGCCAAACCACACACAAAAGAATTTCTGGCTCTTTCTGGAATTATATCATTGCTCATAGGCAAATGCTATACTCTACAAAATGTTGAGAAATCATAAGAAGATAGAGCATGCTCTCCAAAAACAAATACCTTGGAGTTGGAAGCAAAAATTACATTGTCAACTGGCTTGTTTTTCCCATTCCCTAATAATTATCATTCTACTTCCTATAGGATATCAATTATAAATGAGGAAGTTGAACTGGTAGAGAAGTGGGACTAGGGGGAGATTGTTAAATATTTCAACTGGATAGGAGCTTAAAATTATTTATATATCCCTTCTGAAGTATATAGCATATCTTTATCTATAGCATATCTTCTGAATTGGGGTTGAAATACTCAGGGCTTGCTGACAGAATTCTGGTGGGAATTATTAAGTAAAACAAGTACTCTAGAGAGTGGCTACAGTGAAATGAGGGACTAGGAATCTCCAAGTTCTCCTTCTACTGAGATAATAATAATAACAGTAGACATCTGAACCAATTTTTAGAAACTGGAGAACAATCAAAGGTTACAGCAACCAAGCTAATTCCCAAACAAGAAAAAGCTATCTTCAAAACAGTAGGAAAATCTTTTGCTTTTTTGTTTTTTCACCCTTCCCCCATATCTTCCCTGGTGTGATGAAGATGTTGGTCTTGAGCAGCAGTAGCTCAGTTTCTAGTTTCCTCTCTCAAAAGAGAGGCCTAATTTGCAAATTATTCTGTACAACTGTTTTAACCTGTCTGGGAGCTAACTGAAGGACTGTGCTTTTGGTTTCTATCTTGAAAAACTCAAACATGGGTGTGAACTGGTGGGCACTGCTTATAAAAGCTACAAGGGGACTACAGATTCACAGACACTTGGGGCAAGGAGGTACAGGTGGAGATATATAATATGATATCTAAGGCCTGGAGGAGAAACTGAGATGAGACTCTTTAGAAATTTAAGACATTCAAAAGCAGCCATATATATGAGGAAATTTAGAAAGCCATGTGCAGGTCCAAAGAAGACACATGCTCGGATGAGACATGAAAAGACCTTAACATTTCACCTCAGGTTGACCCCTGAGCTCAGAGTAAGTCTAGGTATTTGCTGAAGGACTGACCCAGCACAGAACCAGTCTACAAAGACTGGGAGAGTTCAGTGTGTTCTCTTTTTGTTTGTTTATTTTTTGGTGTTTGCTTGTTTGAGCTTCTAGCATGTAAGGAGATTTCTGTGAAAACACTAGCTGAACATGAGCTAAAGAACAGAGATATTGGTAAGGACACATGACAAGGAAGAGTTTTTGTAAAAATAGTTTGTAAAAGTCTTAAAAATATAAAATGGTGAGAAGGGAATCTAATTTTCAGTTACTTTGTTATAATAATCATATGCCCAGTTTCCAACAATAACAAAAAATTTACAAGACACACAAAGAAACAAGGAAAACATGGCACAGTCAAAGGAAAAAATTAAACTGACAGAAATCATCTGCAAGGGAACCCATACAATTGACTTACTTAGCAGAAACTTTAAAACTATTGTCTTTTTTTTAACATCTTTATTGGGGTATAATAAAACTATTGTCTTAAATATACTCAAAGTACTAAGGGAAAACCCAGATAAAGAGTAATCATAAAACAATATATGAACAAAATAGGAATATCAAGAAATAAAAATTATAATAAGGAATCTAACAGAAATTCCAATGCTAAAAAATAAAAACTGAAATAAAATATTCAGTAGAAGAATTCAACAACAGATCTGAGGAGGCAGAGAAAAAGAATCAGCAAACTTGAAGAAATGACAGCTGAAATTATCAAGTTAGAAGAGCAGAGAATAAAGGAATTAAGAAAAGAGAAAAGAGACTTGTGGGCAGACAAACAGACAAAAGTACATATTATGGCAGTCACAGAAAAAGAAAGAGAAAAGGGCAGATTATTTGCAGAAATAATGGCTGAAAACTTAACAAATTTAAGGAAATACATAAACCTATAAGTTCAAGATGCTCGATAAGCTCCCAGTAAGATAAACCAAAGGTGACCACACAAAGATATATTATAAACAAACTTTTGATAAGCAAAAACAAAAAGAGAATCATAAGAAAAACAATAAAGAAATGACTCATCACATAAAAGGGATTCTCAATAAGATTATCAGCCAATTTCTCATCAGAAACCTTGTGGCCAGAAGTTAGAGGGATGATATATTTCAGACCTAAAAAAAAAACCATGTCAACTGGGAATACTATACCTGAAAAAACAGTCTTTCAATTACATATAACTTTAGGATGTTATATGTAATCTCCAAGGTAACTAGAAGGAAAATATCTATAAAATATACACAAAATGAAATAAGAAGGGAATCAAAACAAGTCACCACAAAAAATCATATGATACAAGATGGAAGAACCTTGAAGATATTATGATAATTAAATAAGCCAGTCACAAAAGAAAAATTAGTGCATGATTCCACTTACATCAGGTACCTTGGAGTAGTCATATTCAGAGACAGAATGTAGAATGGTGGTTTGGAAGGGTAGGGGAAGGAAGGGATTTGGAGTTGGGGGAAGGAAGGAATGGGAGTTACTGTTTAATAGGTACAGAATTTTACTTTGAGAAGATGAAAAGTTTCTGGAGATGGATGGTGATGATGGTTGTATAATAATGCAAATGTACTTAATTCCATGGAATTGTACACTTAAAATGTTTAAAATGGTAAATTTTATGCTACTTATATTTTGTCACATTTTTTAAAAGAAGGGAGAAATTAAGACATTCTCAGTTAGACAAAAGCTGAGGGATTTTATTATCAAGAGGCTGGCCCTACTAAAAATGCTAAAGGTGTTCCTTCAGGGTGAAATAAAAGGATGGTCAAGAGTAACTTAAGGTCATATGAAGATATAAAATTATCTTGCACAGTATAATTCTACTCTTTGTAACTTCATTTAAAACATTTTCTACAGGATTTAAAGGATAAAGGCTTACAAATAATTATAAGTCTATATTATTGGCCACAAGTTGCACACAGATGTAATTCATGACAACAATAACTTGAAAGGAGATGGAGATATATGGGTATAGTTTTGTATGAAAATGAAATTATGCTGATATCAATTCAAATTAAATGCTTACAACTTTAGCATGTGGTAGGTAATCCCCATGGTAACCACAAAGAAGATATCTATAGAATATACACAAAAGGAAATGAGAAGAGAATCAAACATGTCACTACAAAAAATCAACTAGGGCTTCCCTGGTGGCACAGTGGTTGAGAGTCTGCCTGCCGATGCAGGGGATACAGGCTCATGCCACAGTCCAGGAAAATCCCACATGCCACAGAGTGGCTGGGCCCATGAGCCATGGCCACTGAGCCTGCGCGTCCAGAGACTGTGCTCTGCAATGGGAGATGTCACAACAGTGAGAGGCCTGCATACCGAAAAAATTAAAATAAAATCAACTAAACACAAACAAAAGCAGTAATGGATGAAATGAGAGACAAAAAACTATTAAGACATATGAGAAAAATAAAAAATGTCAGAAGAAAGTCCTTCCTTATCAATAATTAATTTAAATGTAAATGGATTAAATTTTCTCCATTCAAAAGGCATAGATTGGCAGAATGGGTTTAAAGAAAAACATGATCCAATTATATGCTATATACAAAAGTCACATTTTGTATGTAAAAATAAAAATGGTTGAATGTGAAAGGATGGGAGAAGATATTCCATGTAAACAGTAACCAGAAGAAAGCCAGGTTGACCATACTAATATCAGACAAAATAGACTTTAAGTAAAACAACCTGTTACAAGAGACAAAGAAGGACATTATATATCAATACATCGGTCAATTCACCAATAAGATATAACAATTGTAAATATATATACACCACTTTAAGCACTACAAAATATATGAAGCAAACACTGACAGTATTGAAGGGAGAAATAGTTCTCCAATAATAGTGGAAAGCTTCAATACATCACTTTCAATAATGGATAGAAAATCAAACAGAAGATCATTAAGGGAATAGTGGACTTGGACAACACCAAAAGCCAATTAAACCTAAGAGACATATATAGAACACTGTACCACCAACAGCAGAATACAAATTTTTCTACAGTACACATGGAACATTCTTCAGGATAGACAACATGTTGGTCCACAAAGCAAGTCTTAATCAATTTAAAAAGTTTGAAATTATGCAAAGTATCTTATCTGATCATAATGGATTGAAGCAAAAAACAACAGAAGGAAAACTAGTAAATTAATGACTGTTTGGAAATTAAACCACAAATTATTAAACAAATGATAAGCCAAAAGAGAAATTAAAATGGAAATTAGAAAATACCTTGAAACAAATAAAAATGAAACTACAACATACCAAAAGTTAAGGGCTCAGAAAAGTAGTGCTAGCCTGAAACCAAGATGGTGGAGTAGAAGGACATGCTCTTACTCCCTCTTGTGAGAACACCAGAATCACAACTACCTGCTGGACAATCATAAAGAGGAAGACACTGGAACTCACCAAAAAATATACCCCACATCGAAAGACAAAGGATAAGCCACAATGAGATGGTAGGAGGGGCACAATCACAGCAAAATCAAATCCCATAACTGATGGGTGGGTGACTCACAGACAGGAGAACACTTATACCACAGAAGTCTGCCCACTGGAGTGAAGGTACTGAGCCCCATGTCAGGCTTCCCAATCTGGGGTGCCAGCAACAGGAGGAGGAATTCCTAGAGAACCAGACTTTGAAGTATAGTGGGATTTAATTGCAAGACTTTCACAGGACTGGGGGAAACAGAGACTCCACTCTTGGAGGGCACACACAAAGTAGTGTGTGCATCGGGACCCAGGGGAAGGAGCAGTGAACCCAGGGGAGACTGAAGCAGACATAACAGCTAGTGTTGGAGGGTCTCCTGAAGATGCAGGGGGTGGCTGTGGCTCACCGTGTGGACAAGGGCACTGGCAATAGAAGTTATGGGAAGTACTCCTTGGCATGTGCCTCCCAGAGTCTGCCATTAGCTGCACCAAAGAGCCCAGGTAGGCTCCAGTGTTGGGTTGCCTCAGGCCAAACAACCAACATGGAGGGAACCCAGCCCCACCCATCAGCAGTCAAGCGGAAAATAGTTTTACTGAGCTCTGCCCACCAGAGCAACACCCAGCTCTACCCACCACTAACCCATCTCATCAGGAAACCTGCACAAGCCTCTTAGATAGCCTCATCCACCAGAGGGAAGACAGCAGAAATAAGAAGAACAACAATCCTGCAGACTGTGGAACAAAAAGAACATTCACAGAAAAAATAGACAAGGTGAAAGGGCAGAGGGCTATGTATCAGATGAAGTAACAAGATAAAACCCCAGAAAAACAACTAAATGAAGTGGAGATAGGCAACCTTCCAGAAAAAGAATTCAGAATAATGAGAGTGAAGATGAGCCAGAACCTCAGAAAAACAATGGAGGCAAAGATCAAGAAGATGCAAGAAATGTTTAACAAAGACCTAGAAGAATTAAAGAACAAACAAACAGAGATGAACAATACAATAACTGCAATGAAAACTACACTAGAAGGAATCAATAACAGAATAACTGAGGCAGAAGAACGGATAAGTGACCTGGAAGACAGAAGGGTGAAATTCACTGCTGCTGAACAGAATAAAGAAGAAAGAATGAAAAGAAATGAAGACAGCCTAAGAGACCTCTGGGACAACATTAAACGCAACAAGATTTGCATTATAGGGGTCCCAGAAAGAAAAGAGAGAGAGAAAGGACCAGAGAAAATATTTGAAGTGATTATAGTCAAAAACTTCCCTAACATGGGAAAGGAAATAGTCACCCAAGGCCAGGAAGCACAGTGAGTCCCATACAGGATAAACCCAAGGAGAAACATGCCAAGACACATAGTAATCATATTGGCAAAAATTAAAGACAAAGAAAAAATATGGAAAGCAGCAAGGGAAAAATGACAAATAGCATACAAGGGAACTCCCTTAAGGTTAACAGCTGATTTCCCAGCAGAAACTTTACAAGCCAGACGGGAGTGGCATGATATATTTAAAATGATGAAAGGGAAGAAGTTACAACCAAGATTACTCTATGCAGCAAGGATCTCATTCAGATTCGATGGAGAAATGAAAAGCTTTACAGACAAGCAAAAGCTAAGAGAATTCAGCTCTACAAAAAATGCTAAAGGAATTTCCCTAAGTGCGAAACACAAGAGAAGAAAAGGACCTACAAAAACAAACCCAAAACAATTAAGAAAATGGTCATAGGAACATACATATCGATAATGACCTTAAAGGTGAATGGAGTAAATGTTCCAACCAAAAGACACATGCTTGCTGAATAGATACAAAAACAAGACCCATATATATGCGGTCTACAAGAGACCCACTTCAGACCTAGGGACACATACAGACTGAAAGTGAGGGGATGGACAAAGATATTCTATGCAAATGGAAATAAAAAGAAAGCTGGAGTAGCAATACTCATATCAGATAAAATAGACTTTAAAATAAAGAATGTTACAAGAGACAAGGAAGGACACTACATAATGATCAATCCAAGAAGAAGATATAACAATTATAAATATATATGCACCCAACATAGGAGCACCTTCATATATAAGGGAACTGATAACAGTTATAAAAGAGGAAATCGACAGTAACAAAATAATAGTGGGGAACTTTAACACCTCACTTGCACCAATGGACAGATCATCCAAAATGAAAATAAATAAGGAAACAGAAGCTTTAAATGATACAATAGACCATATAGACTTAATTGACATTTATAGGACATTCCATCCGAAAACAGCAGATTACACTTTCTTCTCAAGTGTGCATGGAACATTCTCCAGGATAGATCACATCCTGGGTCATAAATCAAGCCTGAGTAAATTTAAGAAAATTGAAATCATATCACGCATCTTTCCTGTCTACAAGGCTATGAGATTAGAAATTAATTACATGGGAAAAAATCGTAAAAAGCACAAACACATGGAGGCTAAAAACTACATTACTAGATAACTAAGAGATCACTGAAGAAATCGAAAAATACCTAGGGACAAATGACAATGAAAACACGACAATCCAAAACCTATGGGATGCAGCAAAAGCAGTTCTAAGAGGGATGTTTATAGCTATACAAGCTTACCTAAAGAAACAAATATATCTCAAATAAATAATCTAAACTTACACCTAAAGGAACTAGAGAAAGAAAAAAAACCCAAAGTTAGCAGAAGGAAAGAAATCATAAAAATTAGAGCAGAAATAAATGAAATAGAAACAAAGAAAACAATAGTAAAGATCAATAAAACTAAAACCTGGTTCTTTGAGAAGATAAATGAAATTTGTAAACCATTAGCCAGACTCATCAAGAAAAAGAGGGAGAGTGCTTCTCTGGTGGTGCAGTGTTTGAGAATATGCCTGCTAATGCAGGGGACATGGGTTCCAGCCCTGGTCTGGGAGGATCCCACATGCGACGGAGCAACTAGGCCTGTGAGCCACAACTACTGAGCCTGCGCATCTGGAGCCTGTGCTCAGCAACAAGAGAGGCTGCCATAGTGAGAGGCCCGTGCACTGCGATGAAGAGCGGCCCCCGCTTGCCACAACTAGAGAAAGCCCTCACACAGAAATGAAGACACAACACAGCAAAAATAAATAAATTAATTAAAAAACTGCTACCCCCAACATCTTAAAAAAACAGCAAAAGAGGGAGAGGACTCACATCAATAAAATTAGAAATGAAAAAGGAGTGGTTACAACAGACAGCACAGAAATACAAAGCATCATTAGAGACTACTACAAGCAACTCTATGCCAATAAAATGGACAACCTGGAAGAAATGGACAAATTCTTAGAAAGGTACAACCTTCCAAGACTAAACCAAGAAGAAATAGGAAATATGAACAGACCAATCACAAATAATGAAATTGAAACTGTGATTAAAAATCTTCCAACAAATGAAAGTCCAGGCCACTATCACCCTGATACCAAAACCAGACAATGATACTACAAGAAAAGAAAATTACAGACCAATATCACTGATGAATATAGATGCAAAAATCCTCAACGAAATACTAGCAAACAGAATCCAACAACACATGAAAAGGATCATACACCATGATCAAGTGGGATTTATCCCAGGGATGCAAGGAGTCTTCAACATATTCAAATCAATCAATGTAGTACATGATATTAACAAACTGAAGAATAAAAACCATATGATCATCTCAATAGATGCAGCAAAAGCTTTTGACAAAATCCAACACCGTTTATGATAAAAACTCTCCAGTAAGTGGGCTTAGAAGGAACCTACCTCAACATAATAAAGACCATATATGACAAACCCACAGCAAACATCATTCTCAATGGTGAAAAACTGAAAGCATTTCCTCTAAGATCAGGAATGAGACAAGGATGTCCAGTCTCACCGCTATATTCAACATATGTTTGGAAGTTCTAGCCTTGGCAATCAGAGAAGAAAAAAGAAATAAAAGGAATACAAATTGGAAAAGAAGAAGTAAAACTGTCACTCTTTGCAGATGACATGATACTATACATAGAGAATCCTAAAGATGCCACCAGAAGACTACTAGAGTTAATCAATGAATGTGGTAAAGTTGCAGGATACGAAATCAATGAACAGAAATCTCTTGCCTTCCCATACACTAATAATGAAAAATCTGAAAGAGAAATTATAGAAACAATTTACCATTGCAACAAAAAGAATAAAATACCGAGGAATAAACCTACCTAGGGAGACAAAAGCCCTGTATGTAGAAAACTTTAAGACACTGATGAAAGAAATTAAAGATGATACCAACAGATGGAGAGATATACCATGTTCATGGGTTGTAAAAATCAATATTGTGAAAATGACTATACTACCCAAAGCAATCTACAGATTCAATGCAATCCCTATCAAATTACCAATGGCATTTTTTACAGAACTAGAACAAAAAATTTTAAAATTTGTATGGAGACACAAAAGACCCCAAATAGCCAAAGCAGTCTTGAGGGAATAAAATGGAGCTGGAGGAATCACACTCTCTGACTTCAGACTATACTACAAAGCTACAGTAATGAAGACAATATTGTACTGGCACAAAAACAGAAACATAGATCAATGGAACAAGATAGAAAGCCCAGAGGTAAGGCCATGTACCTATGGTCAACTAATCTATGACAAAGGAGGCAAGGGTATACAATGGAGAAAAGACACTCTTCAATAAGTGTTGCTGGGAAAACTGGACAGCTACATGTAAAAGAATGAAATTAGAATACTCCCTAAAACCATACACAAAAATAAACTCAAAATGGATTAGGGACCTAAATGTAAGACCAGACACTATAAAACTCTTAGAGGAAAACATAGGAAGAACACTCTTTGACCTAAACCACAGCAAGATGATTTTTGATCCACCTCCTAGAGTAATGGAAATAAAAACAAAAATAAACAAATGGGACCTAATGAAACTTAAAAACTTTTGCACAGCAAAGGAGACCATAAACAAGATGAAAAGACAACCCTCAGAATGGGATAAAATATTCACAAATGAATCAATGAACAAAGGATTAATCTCCAAAATATAGAAACAGCTCATGCAGCTCAGTATTAAAAAAACAAACAACCCAATCCAAAAATGGGCAGAAGACCTATATAGACATTTCTCCAAAGGAGACATACAGATGGCCAAGCAGCACATGAAGAGTTCCTCAACATCACTAGTTATTAGAGAAATGCAAATCAAAACTACAATGAGGTTTCACGTCACAAGAGTTAGAACTGACTTCACCAGAAAATCTACAAACAACACATGCAGGAGAGGGTGTGGAAAAAAGGGAATCCTCTTGAACTGTTTGTGGGAATGTAAACTGATACAGTCACTTGGGAGAACAGTATGGAGGTTCCTTTAAAAAACTAAAGATCGAATTACCATATGATCCAGCAATCCCACTACTGGGCATATACCCAGAAAAAACCACAATTCAAAAAGACACATGCACCCCAATGTTCATTGCAGCACTATTTACAATAGCCAGGTCATGGAAGCAACTTAAATGCCCATCAACAGACAAATGGATAAAGAAGATGTGGTACATATATATATAATGGAATATTACTCAGCCATAAAAAGGAACAAAATTGTGTCATTTTGTTGAGACATGGGTGGATCTAGAGACTGTCATTCAGAGTGAAGTAAGTCAGAAAGAGAAAAACAAATATCATATATTAACGTATATATGTGGAACCTAGAAAAATGGTACAGATGAACCAGTTTGCAGGGCAGAAATTGAGACACAGATGTAGAGAACAAATGTATGGACACCAAGGGGGGAAAGCCGAGAGGGGGTGGGGTTGTTGGTGTGATAAATTAGGCAATTGGGATTGACATGTATACACTGATGTGTATAAAATTGTTGACTAATAAGAACCTGCTGTATAAAAAATAGAAAAAACCCATTTATCAGGTTTATAGACATGTGTGCAATTAAAAAAAACACTAATGTTACCTTGATATCAATGTCCCAATCTGCTTTTTACATATATTTACATGTTTGGTACTAGTACCTGTGGTGATTTAAGAAATACTATCCATAGTGGGTTGTGTGTGTGTGTGTGTGTGTGTGTGTGTGTGTGTGTTTGTTTCATGAGAGATAAAATGGACAAATGAGTCACTGGCAAAAGAACAGCATGACTATGTGGGAGAAAAAAAAAAAGCTCATCCCTAAAAGGAATGAGGAGGCTATTTGAGACTACTTTACAATCATCAGAGTCCACAACTATATACCACAGTAAAGAGTGTTTGCCTTCATTGATATGGCTGCAAAAAATATATAGGGTATTTTTACAGGTTCATTTCAGTCTCTGTCTGCAAAATATATAATTTATAGTCTTTCATGAGAAGCCCCAAACTAGAACCACCCAGCTGAGCCACTTCTGAATTCCTGACCCACATAAATTGTGAGACACAATAAAAGTTTATTATTGTTTTTTTTTTAAAGAATTATTCACAATAGGCAAAAGGTGGAAACAACCCAAGTGTCTGTCAACAGATAACCAAAATATGGTTAAACAAAGTGTGGAATAGGCATACAATAGAATATTATTCAACCATAAAAAGACATGAATTTTTATACATGATACAATATGATGTATCTTGAAAACATTATGCTTAGTGCAATAATCGAGACACAGAAGGGCCAATACTGTATGATTCCACTTCTCTGAGGTACATAGAGCAGGCAAATTCATAGAGACAAAAAGTAGGAAAGATGTTACCAGGGGCTGGGTGGAGGGAAGAAGGGGGAGTTACTGTTTAATGGGTACAAAGTTTTTGTTGAGGATGATGAAAAAGTTTTGAATATAGATAGTGGTGATGGTTATACAATATTGTGAATGTATTTAATGTCATGGAATTTTATACTTATGAATTGTTAAAATGATAGATATTATGTATATTTTACCACAATACAAAAATTAGATTTAGGATTTATTTATTCTTTCCACTATATTTTTGTCTATTTCACTATTTTTGGCTTTTACTTTTATTAATCCCTTTGGCTGGATTTTTTGTTGTTCATTTTTAATTTCCTAAGAGGAGTTCTTGTTTCCTTTAATCTCAATTTTCTTGAATGCTTTTAAGACTAATTTTCCCTGGAATATAGGTTTAACATACCAAAACATAAGTTTCATTACTTTCTGGATAATTTTTGGTTTCTATTTTGATTTCTGTATTGATCTAGAGGTTATTTTTATTCTGAATAGTTAATAGTTTGGGAGTCTTCTCTTTATTATTCATTTGTATTCTAAAACATTGACCAGAAGAATATATCCTACAAAAATCTTCACTTTTTTGAATATGTCAAGTTTTATTTGTGGCCAAGTACATGATGGAGATATATATATATATATATATATATATATATATATATATATATGTATGTATATGTATGATATTGAAATATGATATATAAATATATAAATGTTTTATTGACATAAGGTAAAAAAAGCATATTCTGTATTTGTAGTTTTCAAAGTTCTATATGCATCTATTAAATTGAGCTGGTTGATTTTAATACTCAGACAAAAAAAAGAAAGTTAGAATTATAGAACATGCTGACATAATCTTACAATCTCTTAATAAACCTTTTAGTAAACAAAAATAAAGAGAACAAGTTGCAAAATTAAAAAAAAGAAAAAACAAAAAAAGAAAAGTAGTGCTAAGGGGGAATTTGTAGTTGAAAATGCATACATTAAAAATGTAAACAAACCTCAAATCAATACCTAATTTTTCACATTAAGTAATGAGGTAAAGAAGAACAACTAAACCCAAAGCTAGCAGAAGAAATGAAATAATACAGATTAGAGTGGGGAAACGAAAGCTGAGAATAGAACATAATAGAGGAAATCAATAAAACCAAATGTGGTTTATTTGAAAATATCAAAAAAATGGACAAGCATTTAGTTAGATTGACTAAGAAAAAAAGAGAGAGGGCTCAAATTACTCAAATCAGAAATGAAACTGGGGAAATTAATACTGATATTACAGAAATAAAAGGGAGTATAATAGAATGCTATGGACAATGGTAAACCAACACATTGGATAGCCAAGTGAAAATGAACAAAGTCTTAGAAACATAGAATCTCCCAAACTGAATCAAAGAAATAGAAAATCAGAATTGACCTGTAATAGTAAGGAGGTTGGATAAGTAATTTAAAAATTCTCAACAACAACACAATGCCCAGGACCAGATGGCTTCCCTGTTGAATTATATCAAGCATTTAATGAATTAAAACGAATCCTCCTTGAACTCTTCCAAAAAATTGAAGAAAACACTTCCAAACTCACTCTGTGAGGCTGGCATTACCCTGATATCAAATCCAGTCAAAGATATTAGAATGTTTCAACATGTGAAAGTCAAACAATGTAATACACCGCATTATTAGAATAAAGAGAAAAAAACACGTGATCATTTCAATTGATGCAGAAAATGCATTTGGCAAAACTAAATAACTTTTCAAGATCAAAATCCTCAATAAACTAGGAATAGAAGGAAAATTCCTCAACATGATTAAGGCCATATATGAAAAGCCCAGAGCTAACATTATACTCAATGGTAAAAGGCTGAAAGTATTTCCTCTTAGATCAGTAAAAAGGAAGGATGCCCTCTTCAGCCACTTCCATTCAACATATTACTGGAAGTTCTATCCAGAGCAATTAGGCAAGAAAAAGAAATAAAAGAAATCCAACTTGTTTGCAGAAGGCATGATTTATATATAGAAATCCTAAATATTCCAGACACGAAAAAACTGTTAGCACTAATAAATGAATTCAGCAAGTTGCAGGATAAAAAAAAATCAACACAAAATAATTTTAATGGCATATAATCTGTAAAAATACAGAATCATTTTGCTGTATACCTGAAAATAATAATATTGTGAATCAACTATATTTCAATTTAAAAATAAGTTGCATTTCTATTTACTAACAATGAAAAGTCTTAAAAGGAATTTAAGTAAAAAAAATTCCACTTACAATAGCATCAAAATGAATAAAATACTTTGGAATAAATTTAACCAAATAGGCAAAAGACTTGTACACTGGAAACTACAAAAGGTTTTTAAAGAGATTAAAGAAGATATAAATAAATGGAAAGACATCTTATAGTCATGGACTGGAAGCTTTAATATTGTTAAGATGACAAAATTATCCAAAGTGATCTGTAGGTATAATGCAATCCCTATAAAAATCCCAATGACATTTTGGCAGAAGTAGAAAAATTCATCCTAAAATTCATATATAATCTTGACACCACAAAAAATAATCTTAAAAAATAAAACCAAAGTTGGAGAACTCAAAATTCCTGATTTCAAATCTTACTATAAAGTTAGCATAATCAAAACGGTGTGGATATGGCATAAAAATAGACATACAGACTAATGGAATAGAATAGACAGCACCAAAATATTTCCTCTCATGTACAGTCAATTGATTTTTGACAAGGGAGCTAAGACCATTCAATGGGGAAAGAAGAGTCTTTTCCACAAATGGTGCTTGGAAAGTGGATATCCACAAGAAAAAAAATGAAGTTGGACCCTTACCTTATCCCATGTACAAACATTAACTCAAAATGGATGAAGTAGAAATAGCTAAACATAAGAACTAAAATTCTAGAATTCTGAGTAGAAAATATAGGGTAAAATCTTTATTACATTGGATTTGGCAAAGAATTTCTAGGCTATGACACCAAACACACAAGCAACAAATGAAAAAATGGAAAAACTGGACTTCATTTAAAAACCTTTGTCACGTCAAATGAAACCATCTAACAACACAGTGATAAGGCAACCTGAAGACTGAGAGAAAATATTTGCAAATCATATATCTCATAAGGGGTTAATATCCAAAAAATATAAATGACTCCTAAAATTCAAAATAAAAAAACAACAGCTTAATCCATAAATGGGCAAATGATTGGAATAGACAATTCTCCTAAGAAGAAAACAAGTGTCCAATAAACTCATGAACAGTTGCTCAACTTCATTAGTTGTTAGGGGGCTCTAACTCAAAACTACAATCAGATAACATTTCACATGCTGTAAGATGGCTATCAGAAAAAAAAACCCAGAAAATAGGAATTTTGGTGAGAATTTGAGAAAATTGGAATACTTGGGCCTTGCTGGTGGGAATGTAAAATGGGGCAACCACTTTGGAAAACAGTATTGCAGTTCCTCAAGAATTCAAACATAAAATTACCATATGATCCTGCAATTCCACTTTAGGTATATACCCCAAAGAATTGAAAGCAAGGACTCAGATACTTGTGCAATGATGTTCTTAGCAGCAATATTCACAGTAGCCAAAAAGTAGAAACAATCCAAATTTCCATCAACAGATGAATTGATAAACAAAATGTGGTATATACATAAAATGGAATATTATTCAGCCTTAAAAAGGAAGGAAATTCTGATACAAGCTCAACATGGATGACCCTTGAAAACGTTATCCATAGTGAAATGAGCCAGACACAAAAAGACAAATAGTGTACAATTCCACTTATATGAGGCACCTAGAGTATGCAAATTAATGGGGACTAAAAGTAGAAAAGAGGTTACTAGGGCTTAGGAAGGGAGGAATGGGGTTTATTATTTCATGGGTACAAAGTTTGGGATGATGAAAAAGTTCTCGAAATGGATAGTGGTAATGCTTGCACATCACTGTGAATGTACTTAATGTCACTAAATTGTAGATGGTAAAGCTTGTTACATAAATTTTGCCACAATTAAAAAAGAAAAATACACCTTAAGATTCTGCAAGTTGAATGATTCTCAGTCTTCTTTACATTATCGTAGGATCCCAAAGAATTGTACTTACATAAGACAGAGGTCCCGATCACATTTTGTCCCAGGTGGCCTTTGAAGCAGCTAGATCACACACAGAAAAACCTTGAGATATACTTGGGTTCATTTACAGAGGCAGCTACAGGAACAGCGATTCAACCAGAGGAAAAGTGTATTTGGCTGACAGAGTTTAATCCCAATGTACCTTGTTTCCCTCTTGGAGTCCTTTATCTTCTAATTATATCTTTCTTTTCCTTCCTGTGCAATGGGAATGTACTATCTATGTGTCCTTTCCCCTTCCATGACATCAGTATTAACTAAAGTCAATAGAACTCAAGTATAATTCCTCTTTCAACAGGCATTGGTCTGAAAAACACTACTGGAAGCTTCACTAAGGCCAAAGATCCAGGTTACAGGGTAAAATACATGAGTCAACAAGAATCAAAGACTTGGGATTAAAGTCAAGCTTTACCTATTATTGGTCAAGTGATCTTAGACCAGACAGTTTCTCTGTTTTGAGCATTGGTTGTTTCATCTGTAAGTCGGGCATTATAAGAATAATTACTACCCTACAATTTCTGTGAGGATTAAATGAGATGATTGTAAAGTGACTGACATATTGTAAACACTCAAAAAATGGCATCTTCTATTAGTATAAATTATAATGTAAAGTGACTGGAAAATTATGGAACCATACTAGATGTTTAATATATTTTAGTTTCCCTGCCCCTTTTTCCCCAAATCACTACAGATATCCAGGGGTTCACTGGTACTCCCATAGGTTAGACATTTTTGCTCTACCAAGCCTCTGTTCAGGGTTAATAACCTTAGAGACAATGCTGAAGAAAGAGAAAAGCAGGATTTTTTGACTATGCAATGTCACATTTGTTTTAAAAACAGTGATGACTGATGAATCAAAGTTGGTACTATGTATAACCATCACATAGACCATCTTCAGCTGTCATTTGAGCCCTAAATGTACTTTATTTCTTCCACTCCCCACGTATTTCTTCTTTTCTTTTATGGAGAGAATATATCCTTGTAACCTTATGCCAGATAGATCTGAGATGCAAAACCTCTGCTAACAGTGAGCAGAAAGAGGCAATGCTCAAAAGCAGTGTTCACACAGGGACCAAATATTAAACCATCATCTGCCACTAAATCAGAAAATGAAGATCATTTTAAGCCAAATTCTCACTATCTCACAACCAAGCAGTGGTAATGAGAAAAGTGGCAAAGAGCCTTGACTAGGAGATCAAACAAAATTCAGGCTGATGGCCTAGTCAAGAATCACTCTTACGGAAGACAGAGGCTACAGTAGCAGGAGTCCCAGATACAGAGCCTGATGACATGTGTTCTAGTTCTCACTGTGAACCACCAGCTAGGTGACTAAGGGTAACTCTTTCCCCTCTTTTTACCTGTTACCTCATTTTTAATAGTTACCAAGGAAATTGTAGTTAGTGACTTCAAAGGGTCTTGCCAGGTCTAAAAGTATGTTCTATGTTTTTGATTTACCCTCAATCAACTTGTCAGGGTGGATAATATAGAATGGCAGAACTGAACTGGAAGGATCCTTGGAGACCATCTACTGTAACAACAACCCATCATAAATCTAATATGAAGCTGAAAGAGGAAGAGATTGGGCTATGGTCACATAGCCAGTTAATGACAACTCCTGGAAAGAACTTGATTCCTAGCCCTGTACCCAGTGGTTGTCCATTAGCCTGTGCTATCCCTTCTACTGGGCTCTTTTCCAAGACAGATATTTTTGAGTCTTCATTTGACTAGCAGGTCCCAGGCTTAGATCTTTTGTTGTCTTCCAGGTTTTAGTGTGTGCCTCTTCCATACACTCAACTTTGATATGGACTACTCAATTCAGCAATGACTTCCTACTGTGTTTGAGGCTGCCAAATGTGAAGAGCCCTATAACCTTCTTTCAATGATGATACAACCATGATCACTGAACAATTTCCATCCTTAAGGCCTTTACTGGATGCCTGACATAAGAGGCCTGCTACTGAAGATTGGCATAGTGCAGTCAACAGGGCAAGATGATAAAAACCCTTTTGGTCAGAATTAAGTTCCCAAGTGTTTATTATACATCTACCATGTGTGAAGTGCTATAACATGTGCTCTCTTCATTGGAGCCCCATTGCCCAAATTCTACAAATTAGGGCTACCATATAGGTAGTAGTAGCAAGATGGTATCTTGCAAAATACCAACATATGTTTACTCTCCGAAAGTATTCATAAGTGTCTATTTTGTACAAAGCACTCTGTTAAGCAGCATGGGCTAATGCAGAGAAAAATGACACAGAGTCCCTGATTTCAAAGGAGCCCAGAGTCTAGTTATCTCTCTCTCTCTCTTTCTCTTTCTTTTTGTACCCCCACTCTACATTCTCTGGTCTTGCAGCTTCTTGAATATGTGGGTTTATAACTTTTCTCAAATTGGGGAAATTGTCACCCATTATATTTTCAGATTTTTTTTTTCATCCCACACTATTTATTGTCTTCTTCTGGGACTCCAATATATAAAGGCTATATTATTTGTTATTGTCCCACAGGGTCCTGAGACACTATCCATTTTATTTTATTTTTTTAATCTATAGTCTCTCTATTGTTCAGTTTGGTTTTTATCTATCTTCATGTTCAATGACTCATTTCTCTGCCATTTACATATTTCTATTGAGTCTATTCAGTGAGGTTTTATTTGGTTATTTTATTTTTTGGTTCAAAATTAGCTTTTATATCTTCTATTTCTTTACTGGCACTTTCTATTTTTTCATTTGTTTCAAACATTTTATAATTTCTTATTGATGCATTTTTATGATGGCTGCTTTAGAAATGCATGTCAGATAATTCCAACATCTGTTTCATTTCAGATGTTGTGCCTATTGTCTTTTATCATTCAATTTGAGATTTTCCTATTGTTCTTTTTTATTTTTTGCATAATGAGTGATTTTCAATTGTGTCATGGACAGTCTTTGTATTGTGTTATGAGACTATGGACCTTATTTAAAATTCTATTTTAGCAGACCTCTACTGTGCCAGGAGAGGAATGGAATGGAAGTTCCACCTCATTACCACTGAGTGATGATGGGAGTTCAGGCTCCCTACTCAGCTTCCACTGACACCATTCCAAGAGACAGAGTGGTGAATGCCTTGCCACCAAGCAGTGGTGGATGTCAAGGTCCCCACTGAGGTCCACTGATGTGAGATTGGGGAAAGGTGTGGGGTTTTCCCATGATGTATCTCTGGAGTAGAGCAGGTATTGTCATAAAAGGTTTCTCTTTTTCCGGGCTACTCCTTTCCAGATCCTTTGGCTAGACAGAGCATACTCTTTCTGGGAATACTTTATTCTGTGTCTGTTGTTATTTTCGGATTGTAGCTTCTCTAGCATCCAGACTGGGATATATAGGAGGCTAAGGAAAACCCGGGGAACTTACCACTATTTCATTCCTTGAGTTCCAAAGTATCTAGCCAGTCCAATTTTTCTTTCCACTAGTCAGAGTTTTTTTTTAATTTTGTTAGTATTATATATGATGTCCAGAGTTTTTAGTTGTACTATGCAGAAGAAATCGGAAGAAATATTTCTACTCTATCTTACCCAGAACTAGAACTCTAATATTGTGATTTTAACCTTATGTTCTATCCATGGGCTTGTGTGACAGTTGTTTATAAGTCCCTTCCAAAGCTGTGAGCTCCATGATAGCAAGAAATATGCATTTCTCATCTTTGAGATAGTAAGTGAACCGTGGCAACTCTGAAGCATTGTAAAAACCATAAGAGGCGTGTGTGTGTGTGTGTGTGTGTGTGTGTGTGTGTGTGTGTGTGTGGGTATAGGGGGTATGTGTATGTGGTCTTTGCATAGAAGAAAATGCTCAACATCTGTTTATGTAATTTATTTGAATGGAAAATACTATATTATGAATATTTGGGAGACTAACAAATCTAGTCTTTGCTTATCTCTTAACTATCCGTTATCATAATCTCACCCCCAGTTATAACTGCAATTCCCCAAACCTGACACCCTCTTTGCTTTTCAAAAAACTTTTGATAGTTCTGTTCCATCACCATACCTTCATCTTTTGTCTGCTAAAATGCCAGTCTCTCATTTTTTCCTTTACTAATAAAATCTCAATATTTAATGATATGTTGAAAGCCATTAATGTTAGAAAATACTGAACCCTCTCTCAAGCTCCAAAGGGTAGTTTTGATGAGTCTGAGACAATAATAGTAATCCTTTCACTGTAGGCAATGATTGGATTAGGAATGGACACACAGTGCACTCTGACCAAAGAAATGTGAGGGAAAGTCTACTAGTGTGTGCATGGAGATAGAGGGATTCTGGCAAAACTTCACTCTTAAAAAGTAGACACAAAGGAGGGATGTTTTCCCTTCTTGACTTTGGCTGGTATTGTGTGAGACGTGATGCTGGGATTTACTGCAGTCATCTTATGGTTATGGAGGGACAACCTGAGGACAAAAACAAAGACATTGAAGATGTCATCTTTTCTGCTTGTCAGCAGAAAAGTAGAAAGTATCTTGGACATGATGCCAAATTGTTCAATGAAACGCTGTTTATGAAACCAAAAAACTGGAAAATTTTCTGAAAATCCAGAAAGGGAGAAGAGGAAAGGCAGAGTAAGGACCCCTAAAAGCTTATCCTCTACAAATACAATGAGAATAATGGCAAAAATTGTTAAGGTAAATTTAAATAAGGTAGCTGTGAAAACCAGCAACATAGTAGCTACTGAATAGGTGAAACTAAGTTTACAGTTCCTCATAAAGACACATCCAATCAAATTGTTACTAGTTGGCTTGTCTGGAAGCTCCCTACACAATTCCTTTTAGCAGAGCTTTTGTTATTTCACCCTAGTCAAATCTTGCTCAGTGGGAAAAGACATACCCAGGAAATGTGTTGAAAATGATCACAGTAATTTAACATTACAGCTGTCTGAGGTGGTGAGGACAGTTTGGGCAATAAGGAGGGTGGGCAAAATACTTAGAAGGAAAATATGAGGAATGAAATATACGTAAGGTGATAGAAATATTTCAGTACATTCCTTGGCATCTAGAAGGCCATACACATGTGCAGAGCTGTGCACATGCCCAAGAGAGAGATGACAGATCCTCAGTCTCCTAACTCTGGCTGAAACCGAGGCTCTGCACAAGTAGAAAGTGAAGTCCAAGGCAAAATTTTAAGTGGTCATAGCATTGAAAGCATACCACAGTGTACACACACACACACACACACACACACACACACAGCTGTTCAGCAAAGAGTTGAATGCTTAGTGGATCAAAGCATGAAAGGAAATTTCTGCTCAATCATTAGTTGACAACTGAGCTAGTTGAGCAGAGATTTCAGTAGACATAAATAGTTTATATTTTAGTACCTTTACCATAACTTTCCCCTACATTTTGAACAAGAGACCCCACATTTTTATTCTATGAAATTATGTAATTATGGAGTCAGTCCTGGGTAGAATTGGAACCAGTCCTGGGTAGAAGTGATGCTATGTCACTCCCAAGATTAGGTTATAAAGGATACTATAGCTCACTGGCTTGCTCTCTCGGATCATCTGCTCTGGTGAAAGCCAGCTACCCTATCATGAAGACACTCAGATAGCTTGTGGAGAAGCCCATGTGGTGAGGAACTGAGGTCTCCTGCTAACAGCCTGCATGGAACTGAAACCTGCCAACAACTACATAAGTAAGCTTGGAAGTAGATACTCCAGCTCCAGATGCCTGCATCCCCATTGATATCTTTTTTTTTAAAGGTTTATTTATTTATTTTAACATCTTTATTGGAGTATAATTGCTTTACAATGGTGTGTTAGTTTCTGCTTCATAACAAAGTGAATCAGTTATACATATACATATGTTCCCATACCTCTTCTCTCTTGTGTCTCCCTCCCTCCCCCCCCCCCTATCCCACCCCTCTAGGTGGTCACAAACCACCGAGCTGATCTCCCTGTGCTATGCAGCTGCTTCCCACTAGCTATCTATTTTACGTTTGGTAGTGTATATATGTCCATGCCACTCTCTCACTTTGTCACAGCTTACCCTTCCCCCTCCCCATATCCTCAAGTCCATTCTCTAGTAGGTCTGTGTCTTTATTCCCATCTTACCCTTAGGTAATTCATGGCCTTTTCTTTTCTTCTTAGATTCCATATATATGTGTTAGCATACGGTATTTGTTTTTCTCTTTCTGACTTACTGTACTCTGTATGACAGACTCTAGGTCCATCTACCTCACTACAAATATCTCAATTTCATTTCTTTTTATGGCTGAGTAATATTCTATTGTATATATGTGCCCATCTTGATTGCAACCTCATGAGAGATCCTGAGCAGGAACTTTAAGCACTACTGGATTCCTGATCTGTAGAAACTGTAGGATAATAAATGTGTGTTGCCTTAAGCTGCTATGTTTGGAGTCTTTTTTTACGCAGCCGTGGGTAATCAATGTAATGAGGGATGTGACTGGGTTTGAGGATTGGTTAATATAAATCGTGTTGATCAAGAATTAAATTTCTATCCTGCCATGAGGTAGAAAGAAAGGGCAAATCCTGTGTAGATAACCCACTGTTGAGCAGATTACTTTAATGAATCTTTATATATGCAAAGAATATCTAAATGTAGGTTGGGAGTCCATGCAAGAAAAGCTGCATTGTTGGAAAAAACAAGTGCAAAATCTTGTTTTAAACTGAATTGCTGGGCTGGGTGTGGGGGCAAGGAAAAGATGAAAAGGAAGAGATAAATAAATTGGATGGAGGATACACCTGATTTAGTTAACATAATCTAAGGACTTTATCAGAAGAGGGATGACTAATATTCAATTGAAATTGTCTGGTTATGATACAAATCTCCATCATCTTCCCAACCCTTCATCAAAATGTATCCCATATTAAAAACTTTGTTTTTTTCGTTTTTGGAAATCAAGAAGGCCAAGTGCCCTAGAGGAAGATAAGAGAATACTGCAACATGTAGAGCGGCAAAATGGAATTCAGCAGAGTTATGAATCCAGGACAGTAGTGACCATGAGAACTTAAACTCCTCACCAAGACACAGAAGTCTTAAGAAGGGCACTGGATTATACATAGAACATGGAACAGTGATTCAAGCCATTCTAGCTAGATCTTAAGGCCAAGAGATAAAGCCAAAAACTTCCTCTAACCTGTAGATGACGCTAACTAACCCTTTGCTGTTCACTCAGATATTGATTGATGCTTTTGTTCTCTGGCTTCTTGGTATTTTGTTTGTTTGTTCATTCGTTGGTCAGTATGTGTCTCAGAAGTGGATCATACCTATATAGTTGGGGTTTTGTTTGTTTTTTCTTTTTTGCACAAGACCCAACAGAGCACTATGTGTGATTAGAATATTAATTAATATTGTTTGATGATATTCTTCTGTTACAGACTATGGAAGTATCCATATACCAATCCTTCTAAGCATTTATTCAACCCCTACTACATACCATATATTTAGAGCTGGCACATTTACCATATTTTTGGCTATAATTTATACTATCTTGTTCTGCTGAAATAAGTATGTAATTTTTCAATGATGAATGATTCAATTATACCTCCTAAGTTTTTGCCTTTGATATGAAATTCTAGCACAGTATGAAGAGTTTTACTAAACTTGCCTTTAAATTTTCACTTGACCCCTCCTAGAGAGACTAACCAAAGCTATATAATATGCCTCTATCATGTTATAGCAGTTTGGAGCAATGGTTAATTCTAACAAAATAAATAATTGCTGAACAACCATCAACAAAAGAATGCTGCACCCTACTGAAAAAGATATCCTACATCCAAAGACAAAGAAGAAGCCACAAGAAGACAGTAGGAGAGGTGAAATCATGGTAAAATCAAATCCCACACCTGCTGGCTGGGTGATCCACAAACTGGAAAATGATTATATTGCAGAGGTTCTCCCACAGGAGTAAAAGTTCTGAGCCTCACATCAGGCTCCCCAGCCTGGGGGTCTGGCAAGGAGAGGAGATGCCCCCAGAGAATACATTAAATACATACATAAAGATCTTACATGGGCCCCCAAAGTCATCCATACAACCTATGAGAGATGTGAATTACAAGCAGCATATATGAAAAAAATAAGGCTTGGTGGGGGGAGAAGGATTTGTTTAACTGTAAGATAATCCAAGTCAAAATTGATGCAGATACAAAAAATAAAAACCTAGTATCCTATTAAACTGCATTAATAGAATATAGTGTTACAGCTCTGAGATCTGTATTTTAAGAGAGGTAGAAAACCATCTGGAGCATTACATGGTGAATTAGCAATTGGGAAGGTGTTGAAGTTCAGATCTGAGGCACAGGTAATGGTTGATAGAAACAGAACCACTTTAAAAGAATACTCAAGGAGACATGCTCTGTATTCTTAGATACCTGAAGGACTGTCACACATTCACAGAAGTATAGATGCTAGAATTTCATGGGTGTATAATAGGAACCATGACTAAGCCTAACTTGCCTAAAGTATAGGGTACACAAAAGGGAATACAGTATTTGGAAATGAGTTGCAAAAGGTCTTTTGGTACCAGATTATGGAGGTCTATAAAAGTCAGGTCAAAGTGTTAGGACCTTAATCATATAGATGGTGAGAATCCATTGGAATTTTAAAATTTTCTTTTCTTTTGACAAGATAACATACATATGGTAAGAAGTGTAAACAGTAAAAAGAAAATCTATGGAAAATTCTTGACTCTCAAAACTGCTGGTTTCCTTTTCATACTAATACAATAATATATACAATGCCAGCTCTTGTCTAAAATAGAAATGTAAATTGTTGCATACTTTATACTCTTTTATGAAAAATTACTGCTAATACTACTACTACCGTTAGTTACTATTATGCTTACCTCATCTTGAAGATTGTTCCATATCAGTACGTTTAAAATTGCTTCCTTCATTTTCATGGCTGTATGGTATTTTTTGTTATGGATATACCATAATTTATTTAACCAGTGGAAGGGTGCCCTTGAAGGGTTTAGACTATGGATGTGACATGATCGGGCCTGTGTTCTAAGAAGCTTACTCGCTGGCAGGATTGGAGCACTGAGAGACTGGAATAGAAAAACCAATTAAGAGGTTCAATGAGAGAATATATGTGAAAGCAGTTTTCAGCTGTAATGCATATATAACTCTGAGTTATTATGGCCATAACTCATTTCAGAATTAATGAGGGGCTTGCATTCAGGATTTCTGACTCTAAATCCTGGCCTTTTTTTCCACATTATATCTGGGCAACTCCACCCATCTTCACCGTTTATACTTGTAGTAATGTTCACAATTAAGTCCCTTAGAGTACTTTACCATTTTCTGAGCTTGGTGTTCAGAATTTTTGGCTTCTCCCAGCACCCTTGTGAGGCAGGCTTCAGCCCTGATTTATAACTGCTGAAGTGACAGTTGAATCTGAAAGACAAAATCAGCTTACTGAGGGAGAAAAAAAAAAAAACCTCAGAAACTTGAGAAACAGGCACCATCATGGGGCCTAGCAGGAGGATGTGTAAAGCAAAAAAAAACCTAAATGAGCTTAAAAAGTAATGGTCCAAGTGGTAGCAGGAAAAGAAAATAAATTTTGTGTCAGGGAATCATGTCCATGTAGTTACTCTTCTGTGTATAGCATCTTTTTTTTTTCTTTTTTTTGCAGTACGCGGGCCTCTCACTGTTGTGGCCTATCCCATTGCGGAGCACAGGCTCCAGACACGCAGGCTCAGCGGCCACGGCTCACAGGCCTAGCCACTCCATGGCATGTGAGATCTTCCCAGACCGGGGCATGAACCTGTGTCCCCTGCATCAGCAGGCGGACTCTCAACCACTGTGCCATCAGGGAAGCCCTGTGTATAGCATCTTATAGTTTACAAGGGGCCTTCCATTTGAACCTCAAATTCACCCTCAAAAATAGATAACTTTTGTTACCTTTCTCAAAACATAATAGAAAAAAAGGATTAAGGGAATGAGGAAAAGGGGCTATATAATATGCCTCTATCATGTTATAGCATCTAAATTAGGGGCTTTACAAGCATAAGCTCTTTGAATTACCCATGTGAGGTAAATACCACATCCTTATTTTACAGAGAAGGAGACTGAAACTCAGTGTGGTTAAAGTGACCTGCCTAAGGTCACACAGTTGATAGGTAGCAGACTGGGAATCTGACACCCTGATTTTCTGATTCCAGAGCCCCATGCTCTTTCCACCGTACCATATTGTCCTTATCTGAGCACTAACAAAGATATCATAGAATGAGGAAACACATCTAGATTGCTTACAGGAGCTCAAACTCATTCGGTCTTAGAAAAATTAAGGTGACAAAGCTCCAGGAAAAATGAGACGTTCAGAAGGCTGACATGGATCACAGGTCGGATTTGACTTTGAACTTGCTATTTTGGAGGGTTGTAGTACATCACATTATTTGGTAGGTAGGCAGCATGACTGAAGGGGACAGGCAGGTTCAACAGCATCATCTGTGAGGAGAAATGCAGAAAGGATTCTACTACACCACTTGAGTGTTGGGACTGAGACTTCTTCAGCTTCATCCACTTCTAAGTTCATAATGAAGTGCCTGCTGCATAGTAAGTGCCTAATATGAATTGTTCAAATATGTCAAATACTTGGGTTTAGCTGGAGGGTAGAAGAGTAGGAATTTGAGTGTTCTTTTTTTTTTCCACACATAACCTTTTTCACTAATTGTGTAAAAATCACAGTTTCTCAACATTGTCTCCATTCATATAATCTGTGTAATATTCCCACTTTTCTTGCTCTAGTAAAATCACTTAAACATGTGTGTACCAAGTACTTTGCAACTTGTACTCATTAGTTGTAGAAAAACTGTGTAGCCAGCTTTACCACTCTGAATGCAGAGTCCAGAGCCATAAGAAATCCAGCCAGCTAAAGTGAAGCTTTCAGACCAGCCCCAAGTGCATTGGAGGTGCTCTAGGCACAAACCTTGTCAAACTCAAACAACATAAATTTCCCCGTTAGAAAGGGAGGCAATTTTATGTAGGAATGAACTTGATTGCTTGAGCCCAGGCCACGTAAATATTCTAAGTAAGGCAAGTCATGAGGTGTCTGTTTCTCATCTGAGAGAGCCAGATAAAACATGAATGGAGACCTGAGGAGCTCCTTAAATGAAGGGCAGGGAAGATTCTGCCTGTCTCAGTTAGGCCCTATCAGGCCATGAGACAGGGGCTCAGTGACCTTCAGAAGGCTCTTCTGAGGGTTTTGTTTGTTTGTTTTTAGTAAATCATTACTGAATGAGCTACCAGGAAATGTGTTAGTCACTGTAGTGGGGGGGGTAGGGATGGAAAGAATACTATACCTCAGGGAGCTCACACCAGGAAATGCATAATTGAGGATCAAATTCTAGCTGAGTCTGGGTAGAGGGTAGTCAGGGAGGGCTTAAGGACTTCCTGTAGGAAGCGGTTTTTGAGCTGGGTCTTGAAGGATGAGTTAGTGTTTATATTTGGGAAAAAAAACTACAAAAAATTGTGGGAGCAGAGTTGTTGAGGTGATAGTGGACATAGTTCACTCCAGATGGTAGTGACTAGGCACAAGTGGCCTAGTGAATAAGGACAATGGTCAGTTTCAGAAGGTTGTCCATGTTGTAACTGCCCCCTTTGATCAGAGAGTGCCCTTGCTCAAAAGGTGAGATCCTAAGAGAGGCCATGAGGAAGAGAACTCTATTCTCCAAACCAAATGAATACAAACTCTACAATCATACTAAGAAGCCTAGAAAAGCAGAGACTTTCTGGTCTAGCCTCTCCATCTGGCTGAGGTCCAGAGAGGGAAAGGGAATTGCCCAAGGTGACACAACAACTCTGAAGCAGAGCTAACACTAGAACCCAAGTCTCCTGAATACACTTTTCAGGCTTAGAGATCCTATGAATGAACAATGTGTGGGAAGAATAATATTGTTAAGGATTACTTACGGAAATCATCTAGCAGAGTGCTTGGCACTACTTGGTAGCTACTAAGTAGACAGTTGGTTCAGCATAGTGGTTAAGAGCACAGGTCCTAAAGCAAAACTTCTTGAATTTGAATCCTAGCTCTGCCACTTTCTATCTGTGTGACCCTGGGTACTTGCTGTACCTCAGTTTGAGGGTTTTCTTGAAGATTACACTATTTAATATCTGTTAGGTGTTTAGAAAAGTACTTGGCATAAAAATACTATGTAAATATTTGATAAATAGGTACATTTTGTAAGTTTCTTTTCCTTTTTTACTATTGCTACCACTCAGGGGATGAGTTTAGAGGGAAATCACAGAGCAGATCCTTCTCATCTCTGTTTCCAATTGCTAGAGTACTTTGATGACCCCTCTGCTCCTAAATATAGAAGAATAGAACTTCAGGGTAGTGGCCCTGGAGGGGCCCTTAGGAACCCTTCAAGCTCTCTGATCCAGAGAGGCAAGAGGTACTATTATATAGGCTTAAGACAATTTCCTTTGTGTTAAAAGGTCCAAGGTTCATATCCCAGCTGTTCTATGTGCTACGTGACCTCCTTGTGCCTTGGTTTCCTTATTTATAAAAGAGGGATAAAAGTATTCCTACTCATAATGTGTTATGAAGATTAAATGATAAAATGCACATAATTCAGTGCTTAGCTCATGCCTGCCCTATCAGAGGAGCTTGGTAAATTGTAGCTGCTATCATATTTTAATTGATGTTACTCTCAAGGTTATAATAGTCACTTGGTCACAGAGATGACCCTCAAACACATGCCTTTAAATCCTAGTACTAAGATATTTATCCTGAGGAATAACACACAGCACATATCCCAATTCCTCTCTGGTGACTCATCCCCCAGCTGATTGAAGGTTGGAAATGTTTTTCATAGTTTTGAGTTAAATGATTATTGTGATTGTTCAGCTCTGAGAGGATCCAGGATGTGGGGTTCCCAATCTACCTATTAAACCTCAACCCTCAATAATTTATATTTCCAAAGTGTCATACTGTTTACAAAGTCTCTTCATCTCCATTATCTCATCTGGGTTTGAAAAACTGGGCTGTAGGATGGTCAAAGATAGGTACCCCTATTTTACAAATCAGAAACTGAAACTCATAGAAGTAAAGTGATTTGACAAGGTCACACAACATTTTAGCAGCAAAGATAACCCTTAAACTCAGATCTCATTCAAGTTCAATGTTCTTTCCCCTACAGGAACCTGCCTAAATTCCCCAGTTTTAAATGAAGGATTAATATTGGCCCTTAGCCTATCAAGTGGGCCAGGTAATGTGTGTGTGTGTGTATAGGGGAGTGGAGTTTTGTAGAGAGAGGAAGTGAAAACCTGCTCTTGGCTTGGTAGTAAGGAAGGTTTGAACTCTGCTATTTAGACCAGACTAAAACCAGAAAAAGGTTACTTCCTTTTATTTCTATTTTTTGAAGAGGAGAAGGGTTTGACTTGAAGCGAGCAGTATGGGATGAGGGATATATCTCTGCAGACAATAAGATCCAGGCTATGAAATAGCCAAAACTTAAAGCAGATAAAACTGATTACCCACCCTTGGAGGAGCCTATGGATGGATGTTTGGGGTCTTGGTGAGGCCTAGTGAAAACCTCATCCCCTCTCTCAGCCTTTGCTTCCCCAGCTGTATATTCAGGAACTTCATATTCTATCCAACTCCACATCATTCTCCCAAAGTTTATTGCACTGGTACTTCAGGCTCAGGTGTCCTTGCCTGGAAAAATGAGGGAGCTGAGTTGGTGCCTCAATGCAATTATGTTGCTTTGGCCAATTAGGAGCCAGAGGAAGCCCTTACACAACTTTTAGACAGAGACCTCGAAGCAGGAACAAGTCATATCCTTCTCCTACCTTCTAAATGACACTCTGTCAACTGAAGCCTGTGTCCAACAGGTCAGGCTAAAAAACAGTGGGGCATGCTTCTTATGGTACAATCAATCTTATATAAACCAGCTTCTGCTTCCTAGGAGGAAGTTTCTTGGTGGGCTATGGAATCCTGACTTTACAGTTCACTTTGCTTCTGGCCATGGGCATGCCTCTAAAGCTCCATGATCAAGAAAGAGCTGTGTGCTGGTTTTTGCCATAAGACAAGCCCAGAATTCAGGAAGCTCCTAGTGTCTTGGGATGGTCATGCAGAACAAAGTCAACCCTGCGGGACACACTTGGTGACTCCACAAGAATTAGTGTTGTATAATAAATACACAAGAACAGAGCTCAGCTAGTCTTTAACTATAGCATTAAAGTTTTCCTCATACCTTGGCCATCCTTCTGCTCAGTCTAGACTCTCATTTATAAGCCTGCTAAAGGTTAGTCAAACCAAGGAGAACCAGTCTTTCTGACATCCTCCCTGCAATGATGGATCAAGGGCAGGATTGATCACCCCACTGAGCTCAATTAGGAAGGCTTCACTTGTTTTAAATTTCCCAGATTTATTTTTTTGCCAGCTAGGCATGACACTTGTGGATAAATCGCATTGGCCAAAATTTCTCAGAAGGGTACCTACATTATTGGCTTCTATTAAATGATGTGAGATGAGTTCTAATTGGTCATGATTCTGACCTTAAGCCTAGAGTGGTATCACCTGGAGAAGTCTTGGACTATCTCACCTCCCTATCCCAGAACAGAAGACACATAGTCCATTTTGGGGAGAGGAAGTAGGAGAAGCCTTAAATGCCCACATATCCCAAAGCTCTCAGCCCCCATCTTCATTAAAAAAAATGGTCCCAAGAGTGGCCAGAAAATAACTTTGTGAAGGGTACTGGGAGAGAAGGGGTCTTTAGGTGGGAAGGAACAGCAGTTCCAGCATCTGGAACAGTGTCTTCTGGGGAGTTGGCTCTTTCATTTCATTTATTCATCCTAAGCTCTTCACAACCTAAACCTGGGAGATGCTCAGGTTTTTATCTCGTAGAAATATAGTTTTCTTTTTATCAGGGAAAAATGGAGGCTGGTGGTAAGGAAACTTTATCAAGAGAGTAGAATGGACAAATCAAGCACTGGGTATATATTCTTTGGATTTTTAAGACTAATTCATTTAGGATGACGGAGTTGGAAAAGGTTCTTCACATGGAACTTGTGCATTGCTAGTGTACAGCTAATGTGTTCTTGTTAGTCCCTTTGGGCTCTAAGCTTTACCAGACAATTGGTGGCATACAAGAAGTAACTAAACATTTTGTTCTCACCACTTTTCTGTCCTCCTCTTGAAGATTAGAATCTTGGCTAACACCAGCATTTTGGCCATGCCAAGCTTGAGTGGTGTAACCCAGGACAGGAGAACAGGAAGCTCACATGATTATTCTGAATCATTATGTGCATCAGTCAACTCTTTACTCAAAGTGCATAGAATAGTCCCTGATATATATTAGGTGCTCAGGAAATGTTTACTGAGTAAATAAATGCTTAAAAAATATTTCTTAGTACTGTCTCTGCCAAGGACAAAAGATAAATTTTTTCTCAGAGTAACTCCCCACCTCTTACCTCAACCTTTAATGTGCCAAATTCTTCTCACTTACCTCAAAGAAGAGAAGATTCATGTATAGGGATGGAGGAAGATTTGGGTGCGTCATAATGGAGTTCAACTCAGAATATTTCAGATAGTTAATTAGATCATTTGCAGAGTTCAAATTTCCGGCTGGTGAGATAAAAGTCAATAATTTCCACTTAATTTTTTCTTTCCTAAAACATCAAACAGGAGGAATATACTGTCAGAAAAAAAAGTCCTGAAGTTTTGCTTAACTATCCCAAATTCCCCAGATTTCCTGCCCAAAGCTTAATGACACAGACTTGACGTTTGCTCCACTCTCTAGCCAAGTCTTCCAGGCATCCAAAACATTCTGTAAAGAGTTGATTGCATAAAATGATAAAGTATCAAATCTGAAAAGGACCTTAGAAATAGCACAGCTCAACTTCTTCCTTTTAATATAGGTAGAGACACTGGAACCCAAAAAGTGGAACATATTGGTCTCAGTGTGCTAACCTCAAGGCTGGTGTTCTTAGCATGACACCACACAATTTTCTGACTTTTCAGTGTTGGTCAATTATACCTAGGACTTGTACCACCACCCCTGTAGGGCTTTAGAATGCAGTTCCCTGAACTGGAAATACCATGTGGACAGGTACAAAAGGGCCTCTGCCACTTTTCAGAACTGCAATTTGTAGGTTCATTTTGGCCCAGAATGTGCTGCTGGTATGCTCCAGCGAAGGCCAGAAATGTTATTCCCTGTTTCCTTCCCCCACTAAGTTGCGCCAGGAATGCTGGAGCATATTTGCACAGCATCCTCTCCCATGCATTTTGTTGGAAAAGAGGCTGCAGGGCAAATACATGTTAGCAAATTTATGCAGCATATCTAGGGCTCATAGATTCTGGACTGAGAAGAAATGAGACCAGGCTGAAAAGAAACCAGGCTGTGGGGAAAAATAATTGTAATTACAGGTGAGAGGGGAAAAAAAAGCCTTAGAGCATTTAATAAGAGCACATGGCTTCCAGGACCTACATTTCTAATCTTGGTTTTGTCTGTGTTGGCTCTCCCTAGTCAAGTCACTTAACCTCTCTGACCTTGGTTTTCTCATCTGTAAATGACAGTAGTTAGAACAGATTCAACTATTTTAATGGAACCATGAAAGTTGTTTGATAGTAATAGTATTATGCAAAAAGCCCAGACTGACCTGGGTTTTTTTGATCACTTACATCAAATAATTACAGTAGAAGATATCACTGCTTTTTTTCCAGATAAATGTAGGAAAGAAAAGTATCGAATGGTTAAAGAGTGAGTGTAGGTTTCCTTTAAACATAAATAAAGTCTGAAGCAGTGGTATTCAAACACACTGGTCTTCAGATTGACTGATCAGAATCACCAAGTAAGTGTTTTTTAAAAAATCCAGGACCTGAGGTTCAGAAGTAAAGAGTGGGGGAAGTATGAGTTAGGAAGGGTATATGTAGTTTTTAGTCTCAATTCAAGTATCTTCTTTTTTTAGTTCTTTTAAGTATAATTGGCATACAATAATACATTAGTTTCAGGTATACAACATAGTGATTCCATATTTGTGGTCATTGTGAAATGTGCATCACAATAAATCTAATTATCATCAGGTGACTTACAAAGTTAATAAAATATTATTAACTATATTCCCCATGTTATACATTGGATACTTAGCCTTATTTATTTTTTCTTATTTAAAAAATTTGATTGAAGTATAGTTAATTTATGATGTTGTGTTAATTTATGCTGTAGAGCAAAGTAGTTCAGTTATACATATATATATATATATATATATATATATATTCTTTTTCATCTTCATTTCCATTATGGATTATCACAGGATAATGAATATAGTTCCCTGTACTATATGGTAGGACCTTAGTTTGCATCTGCTAGTCACAGAACCCTATTCCTTCTCTCCCCCACCCACCGTCCCCTTTGGCAACCACAAGTCTGTTCTCTATATATGTGAGTCTGTTTCTGTTTCATAGATATGTTTATTTCTGTCATATTTAGATTCTATGTATAAGTGATATCATATGGTATTTGTCTTTCACTTTAAAAAAATTTATTATAGTTGATTTACACTGTTGTGTTAGTTTCAAGTGTACAGCAAAGTGATTCAGTTACGTATATATATACCTAGTCTTTTTCAAATTCTTTTCCCATTTAGGTTATTACAGAATATTGATCAGAGTTCCCTGTGCTATACAGCAGCTCCTTGTTCATTATCTGTTTTAAATACAGTAGTATGTATATGTCAATCCCAATCTCCCAATTTATTCCCCCCCCACCTTTCTCCTTCAGTAGCCATAAGTTTGTTTTCTACGTCTGTGAGTGTGTTTCTGTTTTGTAAATAAGTTCATTTGTACCATTGTTTTAGATTCCACACCTAAGCAATATCATATGATATTTGTCTTTGTCTGATTTACCTCACTTAGTATGATAATATCTAGGTCCATCCCTGTTGCTGAAAATGACATTATTTCATTCTTTTCAATGGCTGAGTAATATCCCATTGTATATATGTACCACATCTTCTTTATTCTGTGAATGGGCACTTAGGTTGCTTCCATGTCTTGGTTATTGTAAACAGCACAGCAATGAATATTGGGGTGCACGTATCCTTTTGAATTATGGTTTTCTCTGGATATATGCTCAAGAGTGGAATTTCTGGATCATATGGTAACTCTATTTTTAGATTTTTAAGGAACCTCCATACTGTTCTCCATAGTGGCTGTACCAATTTACATTCCCACCAACAGTGTAAGAGGGTTCCTTATTCTCCACAACCTCTCCAGGATTTATTGTTTGTAGACTCCTTGATGATGGCCATTCTGACTGGTGTGAGGTGATATCCCATTGTAGTTTTGATTTGAATTTCTCCAATAATTAGCAATGTTGAGCATCTTTTCATATACCTCTTGGCCATTTGTATGTCTTCTTTGGAGAAATGTCGATTTAGTTCTTCTGCCCATTTTTTGATTGGATTTTTTGTTTTTTTGATATTGAGCTGCATGAGCTGTTTGTAAATTCTGGAGATTAATCCCTTGTTGGTCCCATCATTTGCAAATAGTTTCTCCCATTCTGTGGGTTGTCTTTTATTTTGTTTATGGTTTCTTTGCTGTGCAAAAGCTTTTGAGTTTAATTAGGTCCCATTTGTTTATTGTTTTTATTTCCATTATTCCAGAAGACAGATCAATAAAGATATTGCTGCAATTTATGTCAAAGAGTGTTCTGCCTATGATTTCCTATAGGAGTTTTGTAGTACCCAGGCTTATGTTTAGGTCTTTAATCAATTTTGAGTTTATTTTTGTGTATGGTGTTAGAGAATGTTCAAATTTTATTCTTTTACATAAACATATCTGTTTTTAATCTTTTGCTCCTGTCACTCTCTGTCTTCGCAATCTTATTCTAGGCCAACACTTATTTGCTTTCTGACAATTTAGGTTAGGCTTCATCTTCTAGAGTTTTGTTATATACATAGAATCACAGTGTGTACTCTTTTTGTCTGGCTTCTTTCACTCTAAATAATTGTCTTGAGATTCATCACTGTTGTAGTGTTCAACAATTACTTGGACTCTTTGCACTTCCTGGACTTGGGTGACTGTTTCCTTTCTCATGTTATGAAATTTTTCAGCTATTATATCTTCAAATATATTCTCAGGTCCTTTCTCTCTCTCTTCTCCTTCTGGGACCCCTATAATGTGAATGTTGTTGCGTTTAATGTTGTCCCAGAGGTCTCTTAGACTATCCTTATTTCTTTTCTTTCTTCCTTCCTTATTTAGTTTCGTGGCAGTGATTTCCACCATTCTGTCTTATAGCTCACTTATCCATTCTTCTGCCTCATTTATTCTGCTGTTGATTCCTTCTAGTGTTTTTTTCCATTTCAATTATTGTATAGATCATCTCTCTTTGTTCTTTAGATCTTCCAGCTCTTTGTTTAAACATTTCTTGTAACCTCTCGATCTGTGCTTCCATACTTTTTCTGAGATCTTGGATCATCTTTACTATCATTACTCTGAATTCTTTTTCAGGTAGATTGCCTATCTCCACTTCACTTAGTTGCTCTTCTGGAGTTTTATCTTGTTCCTTCAACTTGGACATATTCCTCTGCCTTCTCATTCTGTCTAAATTTCTGTGTTTGTGGCTTCCATTCCACAGCTTGCAGATTTGTAATTCTTCTTGTTTTTTCTGTCTGCCCCCTGGTGGGTAAGGCTGTCTAAGAGGCTTGTGATAGCTTCCTGGTGGGAGGTACTGGTTCCTGCCCACTGGTGGGTGGAGCTGGGTCTTGTCCCTCTGGTGGGCAGGGCCATGTCAAGGGGTTTGTTTATTGGGCAGCAGTATGCTCAGGAAGACTTTAAGTAGCCTGTCTACTGATGGGTGGGGCTGTGTTCCCACCTTGTTGGTTGTTTGGCCTGAGGCATCCCAGCCCTGGAGCCTACAGGCCATTGGGTGGACCAGGTCTTGGTGAGAAAATGGCACCCTCCAGGACGGCTCACCCCAATAAGTACTCCCCAGAACTACAGCCACCAGTGTCTTTGTCCCTGTGGTGAATCACAGCCAACCCCTGCCTCTGTAGGAGACCCTCCAATAGCAGCAGTAGGTCTGGTCTGGGCTTTTATGGGGTCGCTGATATTTTCCGTGGGTCTGGTGCACATGAGAACTTGTGTGCGCCCTCCAAGAGTGGAGTTTCTGTTTCCCCAGTCCCATGGAATTCCTGTGATCACACCCCACTGGCCTTCAAAGCCAGATTCTCTTGGGTACCTCTTCCCTTTGCCAGAACCCCAGGCTGGGGAGCCTGATGTGGGACTCAGAACTTTCACTCCTCTGGGAGAACCTCTGCAATATAATTATTTTCCAGTTTTTGGGTCACCCAACCAGCAGGTGTGGGATTTGATTTTATCATGATTTCACCCCTCCTACTGTCTCTTTGTGGCTTCTTCTTTGTCTTTGGATGTAGGATATCTTTTTCGGTAAGGTGCAGCATTCTTTTGTTGATGGTTGTTCAGCAATTATTTGTGATTTTGGTGTTTTCATGAGAGAGGGGTGAGCTCACATTCTTCTACTCTGCCATCATGTCTCTGCTTCCCATACTCATCTTTGTATATCCTGGGACCTAGAAGCAAGTCACTCTGGGGCACATCGGCTTTTGACATGGGCTTGAGTGGCCATGGCACAATGAGCCATGTGCAGGTCTCTTTCCTCAGCATAATATGTCTTTCCCTTTCTGACTTACTTTGTTTAGAATGATAATCTCTAAGTCCATCCATGTTGCTACAAATGGCATTATTTCATTCTTTTATATGGCAGAGTAATATACCATTGTATATATATACCACATCTTCTTTATCCATTCATCTGTCAATGGACATTTACATTTTTTTCATGTCTTGGCTGTTGTAAGTAGTGATGCTATGAACATAGGTGTGTGTGTATCTTTTCAAATTATAATTTTGTCTGGATATATGTTCAGGAGTGGGATTGCTGGAACATATGACAACTCTAATTTTAGTTTTTTGAGGAACTTCCATACTGTTTTCCATAGTGGCTGCACCAATTCACATTCCCACCAACAGTGTATGAGGGTTTCCTTTTCTCCACATCCCCTCCAGCAGTGACTTATTTATTTTAAAACTGTAGGTTTGTATTGCTTTATCCCTTTCACCTATTTCATCCCCACCTAATGTCACTCCCCTCTGGCAACCACCAATCTGTTCTCTGTATCTGTGAGTCTGGATTTTGGGTTTTTTGTTTGTTTGTTTTGTTTTTTAGATTCCACATATAAGTGAAGGATGCAGTGTTTGCTTTTCTCTGTCTGACTTATTTCACTTAACATAATACCTTCCAAGTCCAGCCATGTTCTTGCAGAAGGCAAGATTCCAGTGACTGCATAGTATTCCACTGTATGTATGTGTATGTATACATCATAACTTCTTTTTCCATTTTCAGACACTTATCTTGTTTCCATATCTTGACTATTTTGGATTATAAATTGGAATTTTGATAGGGATTGCATTGAATCTATAGCTTTCTTTGGGTAGTATGGATATTTTAGCAATGCTCGTTCTTCTAATCCATGGGCACAGAATATCTTTCCATTTATTTGTGTCATCTTCAATTTTTTTCATCAATGTCTTATAGTTTTCAGTGTACTGGTGTTACTTCTCCATGGTAAAATTTATTCCTATGTATTTTTCTTTTAGATGTGATTGTAAATGATATTGTTTTCTTGATTTCTCTTTCTGATACTTTGGAAGTGGTGTATAGATATGCAACAGATTTTGGTATATTAATTTTGTATCCTAAAACTTAACTGAATTTATTTATTTGTTCTAACTGTTCTTTGGTGGGGTCTTTACGGTATTCTCTATATAGTATCATGTCATCTGCAAATAGTGATAGTTTTAATTCTTCCTTTCCAATTAAGATGCCTATTATTTCTTTTCCTTGCCTAATTGCTGTGGCTATAACTTCCAATACTATATTGAATAAAAGTGGGCATGTGGGAATCCTTGTTTTTTTCTTGATCTTAGAGGAAAAGTTTTCAGATTTGCACCATTGAGTATGATATTAGATGTAGCTTTTCCATATGTGGCCTTTATTATGTTGAGGTATGTTCCCTCTATACACTTTTTTGAGTGTTTTTATCATACTTGGACGTTGTTATGTCAAATACTTTTTTTCTGCCCCTGTTGAGATGATCATGCGATTTTTACCTTTCATTTTGTTAATTTGGTTTATGACATTAATTGATTTGCTGATGTTGAACTATCTTTGCATGCCTGAGATAAATCCCATTTGATCATGGGTTATGATTCTTTTAATATGTTGTTAAATTTGGTTTCCTAATATTTTGTGGAGAATTTTTGCATCTATGTTCATCAGGGGTATTGGCCTATAATTTTCTTTTTCTGTGTGTGGTGTCCTTGTCTGGTTTTGTTAACAGGGTTATACAGCCTCATAAAAGGAATTTGCAAGTTTTACTTCCTCTTCAATTTTTTAGAAGAGTTTGAGAAGGATAGGCATTAAATCTTCTTTGAATGTTTGGTAGAATTCATCAGTGAAGTTGTGTGGTCCTGGACTTTTGTTTGTTGGAAGGTTTATTTATTATTGATTCAATCTCATTACTAGCAATTGGTCTATTCAGATTTTCTATTTTTTATGATTCTTGGAAGGTTATAAATTTCTGGGAATTTATCCATTGCTATTAGGTTGTCCAATTTGTTGGTGTATAGTTGTTCATAGTAGTCTTTCATGATCTTTGTATTTCTGTGGTATCAGTTGTAACTTTTTCATTTTTTGTTTTATTTATCTGAGCCCTTTCTCTATTTTTCTTGGTGAGTCTAGCTAAAGGTTTAGAACTTTTGTTCATCTTTTCGAAGAACCAGTTCTTAGTTTCATTGACATTTTCTGTTGTCTTTTTAGTCTCTATTTCATTTATTTCTATTCTGATCTTTATTATTTCCTTCCTTCTATTAATTTTAGTCTTTATTTATTCTTCTTTTTCTATTTTCCTTAGGTGTAAAGATAAATTAGTTATTGAGATTTCTTTTGTTTCTAGAGGTAGGCCTGTATTGCTATGATCTTTCCTGTTAGAACTGCATTTGCTGCATCTCATAGATTTTGGTATGTCATATTTCTGTTTTCATTTGACTCTAGGTATATTTTGATTTCTTCTATGATCCAGTAACTGCTTTTGCTGTGTCCCATAGATTTTGGATCATTGTGTATTCATTTTCATTTATCTCCAGGTATTTTTTATTTCCTCTGTGACTTATTCAATAATTCATTGGTGGCTTAGTAGTGTATTGTTTAGCCTTCATGTGTTTGTGGTTTTTGCAGTCTTTTTCTTGTATCTGATTTCTAGTCTCATAGCTTTATTGTTGGAAAAGATGTTTGATGTGATTTCAATTGTTTTAATTATACTGAGGGCTTGTTTAGTGGACTACTTTGTGATCTATCCTGGAGAATGTTTCATGTGCTCTTGAAAAGGTTGTGCACACTGCTGCTTTTGGATTGAATGTTCTATATATATCTACGAAGTTCAACTGGTCTAATGTTTCACTTAAAGCCTGTGTTTCCTTATTGATTTTCTCTCTGGATGATCTATGCTTCTATTTTTGGTGCATATATATTTTAAATTGTTCTATCTTCTTCTTGGATTGATCCCTTTATCACTATTCTTTGCCTCTTATAACAGTCTTTATTTTGAAGTCTATTAGTTCTGATATAAGTATTGCTACCCCAGCTTTCATCTGATTTCCATTTGCATGGAATACTTTTTCTATCCCTCACTTTCAGTCTGTGTTTGTCTTTAGATCTGAAGCGAGTCTCTTGTAGGCAGCCTATGTATGGGTCTTGTTTTTGTATTCATTCAGCCGCTCTGGCTTTTGATTGGAGCATTTAGTCTATTTACTCTTAAAATAATTACTGATATGTATGTTCTTATTGTCATTTTGTTAATTGTTTTGGGGTTGTTTTTGTGGGTCTTTCCCCCACTTTCTTCCTTTGTTCTCTTCTCCTGTGATTGATGACTATCTTTAGTATTATATTTGGATTCCTTTTTCATTTTTGTGTGTGTTTGTATTATTGATTCTTGGATTGAGGTTTATAAATTATATATATATATATATATATATATATATACACTAATATATACGTACACACACACACAATTGTTTTATGTGGCTGATGTCTTAATTACAAATGCATTTTAACAACCCTGCATTTGTACTCTCCTACCCTCATGATTACTGCTTTTGATATCATATTTTATATCTAATTGTTTTTTGTATCTCTTAACTGTTTATTGTGGATATAGATGATTTTACTACTTTAATTTTTAACCTTCTTATTAGCTTTGGGCATGGATGATTTCCTACATTTATTATAGTTTGTCATTATTGATGAGATTTTTTCCTTCCATGATTTTCATATTTCTTGTTACGTCCTTTTCTTTTCTTTTTTTTTTTTCTCTTAAAGAAGTTCCTTTAATATTTCTTGTAAAGCTGGTTTGGTGGTGCTGAACACTTTTGCTTGTCTGTGAGCTTTTGATCTCTCTCTCAAATCTGAATAAGAGCCTTGTTAGGTAGAGTATTCTTGGTTGTACGTTTTTCTCTTTTATCACTTTAAATATCTGTTGTCACTCCCTTCTGGCCTGTAGAGTTTCTGCTGAGAAGTCAGCTGATAGCCTTATTGGAGTTTCCTTATACATAACATGTTGCTGTTCCCTTGCTGCTTTTAATATTCTCTCTTTATCTTTATTTTTTTCCATTTTAATTACAATGTATCTCAGTATGTTCCTTTTTTAGTTAATCCTGTATGGGACTCTCTGTGCTTCCTGGACTTTGATGTCTGTTTCCTTTCCCAGGTTAGGGAAGTTTACAGCTATTATGTATTCAATTATTTTCTCAACCCCTTTCTCTCTCTCTTCTTCTGGAACCCCAATAATGCGAATATTAGTGTGCTTGATGTTATCCCAGAGGTTTCTTAAAGTGTCCTCATTTCTTTACAATCTTTTTATTTTTTTGCTCTACATCAGTGATTTCTGCTAGTCTGTCTTCCCAATCACTGATCCATCCCTCTGTATCATTTATTTTACTGTTGATTCCTTCTAGTGTATGTTTTACTTCAGTTACTGTATTCTTCATCTCTGTTTGGTTGGCCTTTAAATTTTCTAACTCTTTGTTAAAAACTTCTCACTCTGTGCATCCATTCTTCTCCCTAGTTCTTTGATCATCTTTACAATCACTACTTGAACCCTTTCTTGGGAAGATTGCCTATATCCATTTCACTTAGTTCTTCTGGGGTTTTATCTTGTTCCTTTCTTTGGAACATGTTCCTCTGTCTCCTCATTTTGCTTAACTTACTATTTTTATTTTTTTGAATCTGGTAGGTTGGTTATATTTTCTGAAATTGAAGAAGTGGTCTTTTTTAGGAGATGTCCTATATTTCCCAGCAGCACACTCCCCTCTCATCACCAGAGCTGTATGCTCCAAAAGTGCCCAATATGTGTGTCCTTCTGTTGTGGCAATCTGACTATATGGGCAGTCTGATAGGCTTGGTTGGCCTCCAGTCCATTTGGTTGGGAGGCTGCCTTGTGTGGAGGCTGCCAGCCACTTGTTGGTGTGACTGGGCCATGAGGCATCTCACTGTGGAACCATGGGTAGCCCTGGGGCTAGTGCCAGTTTACTGGTGGGCAGAGTCAGGTTTCAGGAGACCCCAGGGCTGTGACCTTACCATTCATCGGTGAAGCCAAGTCTTAAGGCTAGTGTCAATCTACTGGCTGGCAGAGCCACTTCCTGGGGTCTAGTTGCAGTGCCCAGGGATCCCAAAGCCGATTTTGGAATGTTGGTGGGTAGAGCTAGTTCCTGACACCACTGGCTGCTGGGATCAGGGTCTCTTGAAGCTTTTATTGGCCTGTTAGTAGGTGGGGCCTGGGTCCCACCAGTCCCAGGGTAGAATCAGGCCTGCTAGTGTGTGGGCTGGTCCATGGACCACAGGACTGTGATTTTTCTTGTGGCTGGTATCTGCCTGCTGGTGGGTGGAGATGGGCCCGAGGCTACAGCAGGATTGCTGGTTGGTAGTGGTACCCTGGGGATTCTGGGGCTAGTGTCTACCCACTGGTGGGTTAAGCTGTGCCCTGAGGGTCTCTGGTTAGAGGGCCCTGGGGGCCTCTGGTCTAGTACCTGTGCACTGGTCTGTGGGACCAGGTCCTGAGCCCTCCTGTGGGCAGGGCCATGTCCAGAGGCCACTGTTTGCTCAGAGGGTCTTAAGGCATCCTGTCTGGTGGTGGGTTGGTCTGTGTCTGAGCCCAGTTAGTTGCTTGGCCTGAAGCATCCTAGCACTGGTGCCTACAGAAGGCTAATCAAGGCAGGGCTGTGTCCTGGGTGTAATAAGCTAGAAGGAAGATTCTAAAATGGTACATGCCAGAATCAGTGTCCATGTGGTAAAATGAGTTTTCAAAAATGGCTGCTGGCAGTGTCTATGTACCCAGGGTGAGCTGAAGTTGTCTCCTGTCTTCCTGGGAGATTCTCCAGGATCAGAAGTACTTCTGACCCAGTCTCCTGTCAAATTACTGCTTCTGCCCTGGGTTCTGGCATGTATGAGATTTTGTGTGTGCCTTTTAAGAGTGAAGTCTCTATTACCCCTGGCCCTCTGGGACTCCCAGTAGTAAGTCCTACTGGTCTACAAAGTCAAATGTTCTCGGGGCTTGTCTTCCCATTGCAGGATCCTCAGGCTCAGACTTCTCAGTCCTTTGCGAGAATCTCTGCAGTTACAATTGTTCTTCCATTTATGAATTGCTCACCTGGGGGTATTGGATTTGACTATATCTATCATGACTCCACCCCTCCTACCTGTCTCATTGTGGTTCCTTCTTTATATCTTTAGTTGTAGATCTTTACTCGTAGGTTCTGATCTTTTAAATCAATGGTTGTTTTGCAAATGGCTGTGATGTTGGTGTGCTTGTGAGAAGAGATGAGCTCAGGGTTCTTTCTACTTGGCCATCTTGTGCAATCCTCAAGATCATTATTGTATTTTTGTTCATTGTTTTCTGGCTGCTTCAGTAGTTTTCCTCTGTCTCTTTCTCATTCTCTTTCCCTTTTCCCTTGTAGTTTGATGATTTCCTTACTGTTATGTTTAGATTCCTTTCTTGTTCTCTTTCGTGTATTTTTCTGTAAGTTTTTGGTTTGTTGTTCTATGTATATAACTGTCTATTTTAAATTGATAGCAACTTAAACTTGAATACATTTCTCAAATCTGCATTTTCACCCCCACCTCACATTTTATGTTTTGATATCACTTGTTACATCTTTTTATTTTAGGTATCCCTTAACTACTTATTGTAGTTTTAGTTAATTTGACCATTTTTTTTCTCTTGATGATCTTAGTAGCTTTATAAGTGGTAAGTCCACTACTTTTACTATACATTTACCTTTTCCAGTGAGATTTTTACTTTCATATGTTCTCTTGTTATTAACTAGTCCCTTTTCTTTTCAGCTTAAAAATATGTTTAATATTTCTTGTAAGGCTGGGTTAGTAGTGATGAAATCCTTTAATTTTTGATTGTCTGGAAAAATCTTTATCTCTCTCTCAAATGTGAATGATAACCTTGCTGGGTAGAGTATTCTCAGTTAGAAGTTTTTTTCCTTTCAGCACTTTGAATATGTCATGCCTTAACCCACAAAGTTTCTGCTGAGAAATCTACTGATAGCCTTATGGGTTTTCTCTTGTACATAACAATTTGTTTTTCTCTGGCTGCTTTTAAATTCTCTCTTTATTGTTAACTTTTGACATTTTAATTTTAATATGTCTTGGTGTGACTCATTTTGGGTTTATCTTATTTGGGACTCTCCAGACTTCCTGGACCTGGATGTCTGTTTTCTTCCCTGGGCTAGGGAAGTTTATAGCTATTATGTTTCAGTTTTTGCCCCTTTCTTTCTCTCTTCTCCTTCTGGAACCCCTATAATGTAAAGGTTATCTCACTTGATATTGTCCCAATGGTCTTTTAAATTCCCTTCATTTTTTTAATAACTAATTTTTCTTATCTATTACTAAAATATTTTTAAAAATAATTAGTTTTTCTTTTGCTGCTTTGTCTGGGTGAGTTCCATTGCTTTATCTTCTGGTTACTGATCCGTTCTTCTATTTCATCCAGTCTGCTATTGAACCTGTCTAGTGTATATTTCTGTTCAGTTATTATATTCTTCAGCTCTGTGACTTCTTTTTGGTACTTTCTTATGTTTTCTATCTCTTTATTGAAGTTCTCAGTGTATTCATCCACTCTTCTTCTGAGCTCAGTGAGTGTCTTTAAGATCATTACTTTGAGTTCCTTCTCAGTTATGGTGTTTATCTCCATATTATTAAAGTCTTTTTCTGAGGATTTGTCTTGTCCCTTTTTTTGGAACATATTTCTCTGTTTCCTCATTTTGCTTGACTGTTTTCATTTCTAAGTATTAGGTGAAATGGCTACCTTTATTAACTTTGTAAGAATGGCCATATTTAGGTGTTGATCCTTCTCATTCTACTTTGCTCTAGCTCTTGGTTGTCTCTTGAAACATTGTGATTGTCTAAACTGCCTGATTGATTTTTGTTTAGGGTGTGCCAAGACCTGTAATTATTCCAAAGGGAGGAATCTCATTTATCAAATAGTTTCAGATTGATTGGAAGCCAGAGACTAATAAAGCAGCTTTTAAAGTATGCAAATATATACAATGCTGTGGGGCTGTAATTGTAATCCCTGCTGACCTCCAGACAAAGAGATCTGAAAGTCTCCTCTGTGTGATAATTGCAAAGACTGGGGCCCCAAGTGAATGTATATGCTCCTTTCTGGGAAGTCTTGTCGAGCTCTAGTGAGGCCAAAGGGGTGCACAAGGACGGTTTCTCACTGCTTATATACCCCAGGAATATCTCCTTAGCCTCTAGATATGGGGGAAACCTAAAGACTTTCCCTCAGGCTGAAACTCCAGAGTAAGTAAATAGGCCTTTTTCATGGAAAGGCTGAAGTTGTGTTTTGGTTTGCTGTCTGTGCAGTGCCTTGGGGGGGGGGTTGGCCTGCCAATAACTGTCTCTCCATTTGTTACAGTCCTGTGGAGCTCAGGAATGCCAACAGACTTTACCCAGGGTCAGGCAATAAGAGGTATCTCCTGTGTGGATTGCGTTCTTCCACTGGGTTTAGCAAGGAGACTGGAGAGTGTATGGGACAGGGCATGCTCACTGACTTCAGAAAAGCAGCAGGAAAGTGTCTTGGGCTGTTAATGTGCACCAGCTTTAGCCTGAGTGGGAGAAAGCCCCAACTGCTCACACTACCCAGCCCCAGCCATGAAGTGGGGGAGTATTATAATCACCCATCCTCACAGACAATTTTTAGGGAGTCAGGGAATGCCAAAAAGGAGACCCTTTTTGTTTACATGCTTTATCCAGGGAGTTGGGGAATGCTGCAACCATCCACTACTATCTGGTCAGCAAGGCAGTGGGATAATGCCATGAGTGCTTGCCCCTGCCTGTTTTATCAAGACAATGGGAGGGTGCCACATCCAAGCTTGGCTGCCTGTATTATCAGGCTAAGTGGAAAGTGCAAATTCCTCTGCCAGTGCCTCTGTCTTCAGGGAGAGTTTCAACTGTCCCCCACCCCTCTAGCCGATACCTTTAGATTATTAGCAAATGAATCCCGTTCACATATAGTCTAGGCACTTTTCAAACAGCTGGTATTTTTCTGGGTCTTAGGACCAGTGAGACCACAGCTGAGCCGTTTAAGAGGGGAATCTAACTTTTCTGTAGCATTTTGGGACACTTGGATATCAGCCCTACTGCTTTTCTAAGCCAGGCATTTTGGAAGCTTGTGCCTGTGGTGCAGATCCCAGGTCTTGGAGTACCTGATGTGGGGCACCAAATCCTTTGCTCCTCCAGAAGAAATGCCTGTCTGGTGAGATCCCTCCCTATTGCGAGTCACTGCACTAAGAGTAGGCTGTTTTGTAAGACCATTTCTCTGTCTCTCCTACCCATCTTGATGTGGTCCTTTTGTTCTGTGTTGTGGAGAGCAGTTTATTTAGTTTACAGATATTTTTCAAGGGAAGTGATCCATATGTAGCTTTAGCTTTGGTTTGTCCATGGGAGGAAGTGAGTTCACAATCTTCCTATGATTCCATCTTAGACTTCTTCCCAGGAAATCCGATTTCTTTTAGTAATTTTATTTTTTAATTAATTTATTTTTATTGAAGTATAGTTGAAGTATAATATTATATTAGTTTCAGGTGTACTTCATAGTGATTTGATTTTTTTATAGATTATAATCCCTATAAAGTTTAAAAAATATCGACTATATTCCCTGTGATGTACATTACTTTCTTGTATCTTATTTTTTTAACATCTTTATTGGAGTATAATTGCTTTACAGTGGTGTGTTAGTTTCTGCTTTATAACAAAGTGAATCAGCTATACATATACATTTATCCCCATATCTCCTCCCTCTTGTGTCTCCCTTCCACCCTCCCTATCCCACCCCTCCCTCTAGGTGGTCACAAAACACAGAGCTGATCTCCCTGTGCTGTGCAGCTGCTTCCCACTAGCTATCTATTTTACATTTGGTAGTATATATAAGTCCATGCCACTAGAACTAAAGAGTAAACAAACAATGATGAACAACACAATAAATGAAATTAAAAATTCTCTAGAAGGAATCAATTGTATCTTATTTTATTCCAAGTAGTTTGTACCTCTTAATCCCCCTCCCCTGTCTTGCCCTTTCCCCCACCCTTCTCCCACTGGTAATCACGAGTTTTTTTCTCTGTATCTGAAAGTCTGTTTCTGTTTCATTATATTAATTCATTTGTTTTAATTTTAGATTCTACCTATAAGGGAAAACATACAGTATTTGTCTTTCTCTGTCTGACTTACTGCACTTAGCATAATAAACTTCAGGTCCATTCATGTTGTTGCAAATTGCATATCTTCCACATCTTGGCTATTGTGAATAATGCTGCTATGAACATTGGGGTACATGTATCTTTTCTAATTAGTTTTCATTTTCTTCAGTTACATACCCAGAAGTGGGATTATTGGATCATGTGGTAGTTCTATTTTTAATTTTTGAGGAAACTCAGTGCTGTTTTCCTTAGTGACTGTACCAAATTACATTCCCACCAGCAGTGCGCTAGGATTCCCTTTTCTCCACATCCTTTCTAACACTTGTTATTTCTTATCTTTTTGACAATAACCATTCTGACAGATGTGAGGTGATATCTTGTAGTTTTGATTTGCATTTCCCTGATGATATGTTGAGCAAATTTTCATGTGTCTTTTGGCCATCTGTATGCTTTGGAAAAATATCTATTCAGGTACTCTGCCAACTTTAAAATTAGGTTATTTGCTTTTATTTCATATTGAGCTGTATGAGTTTTAAATATATTTCGAACATTAACCACTTATCAGACATATCATTTGGAAATATCTTCTCCCATTCAGTAGGTTGCTTTCTTTGTTTTGTTGATGGTTGCTTTTGCACAGCAAGAGCTTTTAAGTTTGTTTAGGTCAAATTTGTTTATTTCTGCTCTTTTTTCCCTTGCCTGAGGAGACACATCCAAAATAATATTGCTAAGATCTATGTCAAAGATTGTGCTGCCTATGTTTTCTTCTAGGAGTTTTATGGTTCCAGGTCTTACATATGGATCTTTAATCCATTTTGAGTTTAGTTTTTACGTGGTATGAGAAAATGTTCTACATGGAATTTCATTCCTTTACATGTAGCTCTCCAGTTTTCCCAACACCAATTATTGGAGGGATTGGTTTCTCCGATTGCATATTCTTGCTTCCTTTGTCATAGATTAATTGACCATTTGTATGTGGGTTTATTTCTAGGCTTTCTATTCTGTCCCATTGATCTATCTCTTTTTGTGCCAATACCATATTGTTTTCATTACTTTAGCTTTGCAGCATAGTCTGAAGTCAGGGAGTTTTACACCTCCAGCTTTGTTCTTTTTTCTCAAGATTCCTTTGGATATTTGAGGGTCTTTTGTGGTTTCATACAAATTATAGGATTATTTGTTCTAGCTTTGTGGAAAATGTCATGGGTATTTTCATAGAGATTACATTAAATTTGAAGATTGCTTTGGGTAGTAGGAACATTTTAACAATATTAATTATTGCAATCCATGAACACAGGACATCTTTCCATTTATTTATTTTATTTTTATTATTTTTTTTACATCTTTATTGGAGTATAATTGCTTTACAATGGTTTGTTAGTTTCTGATTTATAACAAAGTGAATCAGTTATACATATACATATGTTCCCATATCTCTTCCCTCTTGCATCTCCCTCCCTCCCATCCTCCCTATCCCACCCCTCTAGGTGGTCACAAAGCACCGAGCTGATCTCCCTGTGTTATCACTTTTGATTTCCTTCATCAATATCTTATGGTTTTTAAGACATCTGTATTAACAAAACAAACAAAACAAAACAACACCTAGGTCATTCTCACAATCAACCACGTTTGCAAGCTAGACTGATCAAGGCAGTGAGGTGTAGTAGAAAGAGCCCAGACTCTGGCTCCAGACAGAACTATTTCAGATATTTATCTGGAGGAAATCACTTCCTTTCTCAGAACCTTCATTTTATCAACTATAAAATAAGAATATCTACCTCTTTAGCTTACTGTGGGTTTAAACGAGATGATGTAGGCAATGCAGCAGGTATAGTTCATCACATGTGTTAGTTATTCAAAAGTGTTCTTTCCTTCTTTGGCCTGGTTTGTTGTAAGCTCCTAGATGGAATGGATCCTATTTCACTCATTCTGTATGGTGCCCAGGGCTATGGGTTGAGAACAGGGAAAATTGTAAAAAAAAAAAGAAAAACAAGAGCAGCTTAATAGGTGCTTTGTGATGGTTTTAGCCAGAAGCAGAGACTTTAAGTAAAGGAGAGTTTATTGCAAGGCTATAGGAGGTCTGACACAGAAGAAGTGATCCTGGGAAGATAGAGAAACCTCAACAATTGGAGTTTATAAGTGGACCTTCATCAGTGTGATTTGGCTACCTTCTGCTTTTTCTCAGTTCCCTTACCAACTGACTTCCTCATAATTTCATCTTGAACACTATACTGTATCCTGCTCCAGGTCAACCTGGTGACTTTCAGTTCTAGCTCCTACTATTTGTTGGTCATTTATTTTTCATATCTCCTAGTTGAAATATGAGAGTCACAGAGAAAATATGATTGGCAGGGTTTTTTATTTGTGTGTGTGTGTGTGTGTGTGTGTGACAAGCCAAACAGGTCATAAGTTCAATGCAAGCCTAAAGATCGATTGCCCTTAGGTCAAATTCAGTCAGGATGGAGTCATTTGGTATAAAACATGGCAACCTAGGTTTTAGGAACAGTTTATCTTAAAAGGATATGTGGCTTAGGCAGGGACTATAACATATGACTGGAATAACATTGTGCTCTGGGGTTGAACAATTGAGCAGATATTGGCAGGTACTTGGTAGTGGATGTATACTGATTTTTAGTTAGTGGCATCATATTTCTGCTTTGGACAGTAGTGTAGGTAACTATGCTCTGGGAAGTAGAAAGACCACTTATTTCCTAGACATGGTATAACCACTCATTCTCTGGGATTTGTGTCTCCACCAGCAGCAAAAAGACAAGGAGAATGTTTATATAGTGGAATATTGATTTCCTGACGTCACTGCACGATGACCCACAGTGTTTAAGAGCATTCATTTTCATTGTCTTCTTTGAGCTTCAAAATAGCCCTGTGAGAGGGATGAATCCTTCACTTTAAAGGTGAATAAACTGAGGTAAGAAAAGAAGCAACTCACAGCTAAGAGGTAGGACTCAAATCTGCTCTTTCTGCCTCTGCATTCCATACTCTCACCATGGTACTCAAGCTATGATCTTCCTCATTATAACCCCAAGAAGCTGCAATGAAGTTTGCCATTTACCATTTTACAGGTGAAGAAACTGGGGCATAATAGGCCACCTTGGCTAGGACTGTACTAACAAGTTGAGTCAGACAATTGAGTACATTTTCAGGAAAATTCAGGTGAAGTTCCCACCTTGATTAGGTTTATCCTGGGGTGCATCAGAATCCCCTGGAGTGCTCATTAAACACAGATTGCTGGGTCATATTCCCAAAGATTCTGATTCAGTAGGTCTGGGGTGGGAGTAGGAAATTTGCATTTTCAAAAAGTTCCCAGGTAATGTTCTTGGTTCAGGGGCCACGCTTTGAGAACCAATGTTATAGACAAAACATCGGTTTAATGAGTGGTTTAATGATTGATCAAGTTTTAAGGCCACTAAGATAAAGCAGCTAAAAAACCTGGATATTCAATGCCCTAGGCAGTCTCTGTGAAAGTTAGCTGATGCTATACACTACCCTAATCTCCTCCATAGGCCCTCACAAAGACAATGATGAGGGTACAGACCTTAGAGTTAGACTTACTGGGCACATCTTCCTAGCTTTGTAGCCTCAAGAAAGTAACATGATCTATCTGAACTTCCGTTCTTCGTTTTTAAAATGGGAGTAATAAAGCAGCTTCATAGCGCTATTGTGAATCTAAGTCAACACATGCAAAAGTGCTTTGAAGGCTAGAAGATTTTGCATCAGTGGAAATCATTTTTAAAAGAGTAGCAAAGTTCTTGTGGATCACCTCTTTTTCTTGGCATTTTAAGATTCCTTGGGTGCCTGGTCTTTTGTTGCAAAATGTGGCATGCAAGTAGATCTTCAAATGGCTTTGGAGGAGCCAACTGGGATTCTAAAAGGGTTTATTCACCCTTATTAACTCGCTAAAAGTCAAGTTCCCCAGCTCTTAGCATCAGACCTTTTTGATCTGATGCCTTCAACAGCCAAGCTGGTCTCATTCTCAGAGTCTGAAAAATGCAGATGGCCCTGCAATTCTTACCACCCAGTTATAATCTTCATAAGACTGGGTCTTTGAAAGAAATTAGCACTTCCTTAAGGGGTAGACAGCAGATATGACCTTTTACAACTGTGCCAAATTTTTCTCTGCTAGAGGATGAAATGGAGAGGCTACTAAACTGGGAGTCAAGAAATCTGGATCATATACCATGTTCTGCAACTGACTCATTGTGGAACCTAATATAAATCCCTCCTGCTTTGTAGGACTCAACATTTTGTCTGTAAAAACAGGTGCACAGGGCTTCCCTGTGGCGCAGTGGTTGAGAGTCCGCCTGCCGATGCAGGGGACACGGGTTAGTGCCCCGGTCCTGGAAGATCCCACGTGCCGCGGGGTGGCTAGGCCCGTGAGCCGTGGCCGCTGAGCCTGCGCGTCCGGAGCCTGTGCTCCGCAACGGGAGAGGCCACAACAGTGAGAGGCCCGCATACATTGGTGTTGAAGGAAACTTCAAAATCTGAATTCTAGGGTTATCAAGAAAACAGACCTTGCTTCTAGGCTTGGTTATATGTCTGGATTCATTATGTGACCTTGGGACATCACTACTCATCTCAGAGCCTTGTTTTCCTCATCTATAACCTTGAGAATATAAACCATTCCCTAACTCGTTTCCAGTGTTTGTGTCAAGGATCAAATATGTAGTATTCAAAATTATTTTGCATATCTAAGTGATTAATATTCAGAATATATATATTTATATCTTACAACTTAACAACAAACAAACTGATTAAAAATGGGCAAAGGATTCAAATAGATATTTCTTCAAACTATACAAATGGCCAATAAACACATGAAAAGATGCTCAACATCATTAAGCATTAGGAAAATGCAAATCAAAACCACAGTGAGATACCACCTCACACACATTAGGATGGCTACTATGAAAAAACTTAAAAAATAAGTGTTGCCAAAGATGTGGAGAACTTGGAACACTTGCGCACTGTTGGTGGGATTGTAAAATGGTGCAGTCACTATGGAAAACAGGATGGCAGTTCCTCACAAAATAGAAAACAGAGTTACTATATGATCCAACAATTCTACTTGTGGATATATACCCCAAAGCATTGAAAGCACAGTCTTAAAGAGATATTTGTACACCCGTGTTCATAGTGGCATTATTCACAATAGCCAAAAGTTAGAAGCAGTACAGGTGTCCACTGATAGATGAATGAATGAATGGATAAACCAAATGTGATATATACATACAATGGAATATTGTTCAGTTTTCAAAAGGAAGGGCATTTTGACATATGCTACTGCATGGATGAACCTTGAGGACACTCTTCTAAGTGAAATAAGACAGTCACAAAAATATACAAATACTGTATGCCTTCACTTATATGAAATACTTAGAGTAATGAAATTTATAGAGGCAGAAAGTAGAATAGAGGTCAGCAGAGACTGGGGGAAGAGGGAATAGGGAGTTATTATTTATGGCTACAAAGTTTCAGTTTTACAAGATGAAAAGAGTTCTGTATATGAATGTGGTAAAGGTTGCACAAGAATATGAATGCATTTAATACCACTGAAATATAAATTTAGAATGGTTAAGATGGTAAATTTTGTGTTATGCATATTTTACCACAAGTACAATAATAAACCAAGTTCTTTGAAAACTGAAAAAATGCTCTATAAATTTAGGAATCTGATTTGAATTTCAAGTATAGTAATTTTCTTTACATTTTGGGAAACATAGCTCCACATTCATGCATTCATTTTATGACAAAACTAATTGAGGATTTAAGAAAGGCCCAGCGCCTTCTCCTGCCTGGGGCTATTTCTCTACCTCAAGATTATATGTTCTTTCTAATCCTTTCAGAGTGTATAAGGTGACAGAATAGTACATTGAATAGAAAACCGAGAAACTTGACTGTCAGGTTGAAAACTGAGGCTTGAGTTTCCAGATCTGAAGAATGCTATGGTCTTGTTTACAGACAACCTGCATAGAGAATTAACCCTAAGAATGTTGTTGCAGACTGGTTGGCTATGACAGGGAATGGAGATGACAAGAAACTATCACTCTGTGTCCTTATACCTCCCTATGCCCAGCTGCCCACCTGCCCTCCCCAGAGTTGCAGCCAATGCTCCTTAGCACAAATTTGCCTGGTCACTTTTGCACATTGAGAATTTTTCCCAGAAGAGCCTGGGACATGGCCTTGCCTGGCTTGGTCATAGAAAAACTGCACGTGCAGCAATTACAATTGTTCTCCATCTTCAGTGGGCATCAGAATCACCTGGAAGGCTGTTATACCATAAATGACTGTGTCCCTAAGCCTAGAGTTTCTGATTGAGTAGGTCTGGGGTGGGGCTAAAAATGTACATTTCTCACAGTTTCCTAGGTGATGCTGATGCTTTGACTTTGGACCACACTTTGAGAACCACTGTGTCAGAGGACTATAAATTTAGCAGGGGTATCTCTTCCCACCACAACTGCAGTTCCTTGATGCTCAACTGCAGACTCAGTCTTGCTCCAGTAACAAGGACCAATCCTGGTCTAAGGTTGCAACAGTACTTTCTTATCTTGTCAATGTGAGGCCATTGCAGCCCTAGACTCTGCCTCAGGTCCCTGTCTCCTTTCTTCAAGCTCTCTCTGCTGCTTCTAGGAATTCCTCACCTTATTTTACAGTATGCTAGGCTACCTCACACTGGCTGTGAGAACAAATTGTACACATCTCTTCCCAACTCCATGTTCAGTTGTAAAGGTATTTACACCACAGAAATTGGAAAACATGACAAATCAATGTCCCCAGCTCCCTGGAGAGGTTGTTAAACCGCATCACATTAGCACAATTGCCAACTCACTTTCTGGATTGTATCTTATCTGTCTGCCAAATTGAACCTTCTTTGACCAACCTTATAGTGGAATTGTTCCAAGGGAGTGTTGTTCCAGGTTCTAGCCCCTCTCAATCTCTGTTTTTTTTTTAAATATTTGTTCCTTTGTTTAGTTTGTTTTCTTTGTTTTTTAGATTCCACATGCATGTGAAATTATATGGTATTGGCCTTTCTATGTCTGCAAACTTTACTTAGAACAATACTCTCTAGGTCCATCCATGTTATTGCAAATGGCAAGATTTCCTTCTTTTTAATGGCTGAGTAGAATTCCATTATATATATAATTCTTCATATTTTTTAACCCATTTATCTATTGATGGACATGTTGATTGATTCCATATCTTGGCTACTGTAAATAATACTGCAGTGAACATATGGGTGCATATATTTTTCATTAGTCTTTTTGTTTTCTTCATAAAAATACCCAGAAGTGGAATTGCTGGATTGTATGGTAGTTCTATTTTTTAATTTATGAGGAAACTCCATACTTTTTTCCATAGTGGCTGAACTAATTTACATTCCTACCAAGAGTATACTGGTTTCCCTTTTCTCCACACCCTCACCAAAATTTGTTATTTCTGTCTTTTTGATGATAGTCATTCTGACAGGTGTGAGCTGATGTCTCATTGTGGTTTTGACTTGCATTTCCCTGATGATTAGTGATGTAGAGCATCATTTTCATGTGTCTGTTGGCCATCTGTATATCTTCTTCAGAAAAGTGTCTATTCAGGTCTGCTGACAATTTGCTAATAGGTTTGTTTGTTTTATAAATTTGAGTCTTCTCAGTTCTTTGTATATTTAGGATATTAACCCCTTATCAGGTATATCATTTGCATATATCTTCTCCCATTCAGTAGGCAGCCTTTTTATTTTGTTGATCATTTCCTTCACTGTGCAAAGGTTTTTAGTTTGATGTAGTCTCATTTGTTTATTTTTGCTTTTGTTTCCCTTGCCTGAGGAGATATATCCTCCCAAAAATATATTGCTAAGACAAATGTCAGAGTCTACAGCCTATGATTTATCCTAAGGAGCTTTATGATTTCAAGATCTTACATTTAAGTCTTTTTAAAAATTTTTTAACTCACGTTTTATTTTATTTTATTTTATTATTTTATTGGGGTATAGTTGTTTTACAATATTGTGTTAGTTTCTGCTGTTCAATGAAGTGAATCAGCTATATGTATACATATATCCCCTCCCCGTTAGACCTCCCTCCCCCTACATCCCACCCATCTAGGTCACCATAGAGAACCAAGCTGAGCTCTCTGCACTATACAGCAGGTTCCCACTAGCTATCTGCTTCACACATGGTGGTGTATATCCATTTTGAATTATTTTTGTATATGGTGTCAGAGAAGGTTGTAATTTCATTTTTAATATGAAAGCACCACTTGTTGAAGAGTCTGTATTTTCTCCATTGTATATTCTTACTTCACTTGCAGTAGACTAATTCACTGTAGAAGTGTCGGTTTATTTCTGGGTTCCCAATTCTGTTCCCTTGATATATGTGTCTGTCTCTGTGCCAGTACCATGCTGTTTTGATTATTGATGATTAGTAGTATAGGTTGTAATCAGGGAACATGATACCTTCAGCTTTGTTGTTTTTCTCAAGATTGCTTTGGCTATTTGAGGTTTTTGTGTTTCCATGCAAATTTCAGAATTATTTATTCACATTTAGTGAAAAGTGCCTTTGGTATTTTGACAAGAATTGCCTTGAAATTTTAGATTGGTTCAGTAGTATGGTTATTTTAGCAATATTTATTTCCCCAATCCATTAGCATAGTATATCTTTCCATTCATTTGTGTCATCTACAGTTTCTTTCATCAATGTCTTACAGTTTTCCAAGTACAGGTCTTTTACCTCCTTGGTTAGAGTTATTCCTAGGTATTGTATTATTTTCAATGAAACTGTAAATGAGATTGTTTTCTTAGTTTCTTCTTCTTATAGTTTACTGTTATTCTATAGAAGTGCAACATATTTCTGTATATTAATTTTGTATCCTACAACTCTACTGAACTTGTTAATTAGTTCTAATTTATTTATAGTTGTTTGGTGGCATATATAGGATTTTCTATATACAGTATTATCTGTAAGTAGTGAGAGTTTTAATTCTTCCTTTCCAATTTGGATTATTTTTATACCTTTTCTTATATGAGTGCTGTGGCTAGGACTTCAAATACTATGTTAAATAAATATAGCAAGAGTAGGCATCCTTGTCTTGTTCCTGATCTTAGAGGAAATGCATTCAGCTTTTCACTTTTGAGAATGATGTTAACTGTGGGCTTGTTTTATATGACCATTATTATGTTGAAGTATTTTTTCTCTATACCCATTCTGTTGAGAATTTTTATCATAAATAGATGTTAAAATTTAAAAAAAACCTTTTTCTTCATATACTGAGGTGATTTATATATGATTTTTGTTCTTTAAGTTGTTAATGTGGTGTATCATATTGAGTGATTTGCAGACCCTTAACTTTCCTTGCATCCCTTAGACAAAATCCACTTGACCATGGAGTATGGTCTTTTTACTGTATTGTTCGATTCAGTTTGCTAAAATTTTGTTGAGAATTGTTGCATCTAATTTCTTCAGTGATACTGGCCTGTATTTTCAAATTTTGTGCTATAAGGGTGATGCTTGCCTCGTAGAATGAGTTCAGAGGTGTTCCTTCCTCTGCATTTTTGGGAATAGTTTGAAAAGGATAGTTATTAACTCCTCTTTAAATGTTTACAATTTACCTCTGAAGCCATCATGTCCTGGAGTTTTGTTGGGAGAGTTTTTCTTACTGATTCAATTTCATTACTGCTAATGAGTCATTTCATATTTTGTATTTCTTTCTCATTAAGTCTTGGGAAATTTTATATTTCTAGGAATTTATCCAATTCTTCTAGCTTGTCCATTTTATTGGTATATAATTGTCCATTGTATTCTCTTATGATTCTTTGAATTTCTGTGGTGTTGGTTGTAACTTCTCTTTGATTTTATTAATTTGAGAACTTTTTTTCCCTGATGACGAGTCTAGATAGAAGTTTACCACTTTTATCTTTTTAAAAAATGAGCTTAGGTGTGTTCCTCCCTATGCAGTTTTTTCGGAAGAGTTAGAGAAGGATGGGTGGTATCTCTTCTCTAAATGTTTGATAGAATTTACCTGTGAAACCATCTGGTCCTGGACTTTTGTTTGTTGGAAGATTTGAAATCACAGTTTAAATTTCAGTGCTTGTGATTGGTCTGTTCATATTTTCTGTTTCTTCCTGATTCAGTCTTGGAAGGTAGTACTTTTCTAAGAATTTGTCCATTTCTTCCAGGTTGTCCATTTTATTGGCATACAGTTGCATATAGTAGCCTCTCATGATCCTTTGTATTTCTGTGGTGTCAGTTGTAACTTCTCCTTTTTCATTTCTAATTTTATTGATTTGAGTCCTCTCCCTTTTTTCTTGATGAGTCTGGCTAAAGGTTTATCGATTTTGTTTATCTTTTCAAAGAACCAACTTTTAGTTTCATTGATTTTTTATTGTTTCTTAAAGTTTCTATTTCATTTATTTCTGCTCTGATCTTTATTACTTATTTTGTTCTACTAACTTTGAGTTTTGTTCATTCTTCTTTTTCTAGCTCCTTTAGGTATAAGCTTAGGTTTTTTATCTGATATTTCTCTTGTTTCCTGAGGTAGCCTTATATTGCTATAAACTTCTCTCTGTGAAAGGCTTTTGCTCTGTCTTATAAATTTGGAGTCACTCTGTTTCCATTTCATTTGTCTTTAGGTATATTTTGATTTCCTCTTTGATTTCTTCAGTGACTCATTATTTGTTTAATAGCATAATGTTTAGCCTCCATGTGTTTATATATTAGTATTTTTTTTCCTTGTAGTTGATTTCTAGTCTCATTGCATTGTGGTTGGAAAAGATGCTTGATGATTTCAATCTTAAGTTTACTGAGACTTCTTTAGTGGCCTAGCATTTGATCTGCTCTGGAGAATGTTCCAGATACACTTGAAAAGAATGTGTATTTTGCTGTTTCTGCATGGAATGTTGTATACATATCTATTAAATTCATCTGATCTAACGTGTCATTTAAAACCAATGTTTCCTTATTGATTTTCTGTTTGAATGACCTGTCCTTTGATGTAAGTGGGGTGTTGAAGTCCCCTACTATTCTTGTGTTGCAGTCAATTTCTGTCTTTTTGTTTGTTAATATTTGCTTTATGCATATGTGCTCCTATGTTGGGTCCGTATACACTTACAATTGTTATATTTTCTTGTTGGATCATTCCCTTGATCATTATGTAATGTCCTTCTTTGTCTCTTATTACAGTATTTGTTTTAAAGTCTATTTTGTCTCATGCAAGTATTGCTACTCCAGCTTTCTTTTTATTTCCATTTTGAACAAAATAAACTTTTCCATCCCCTCACTTTCTGTCTGTGTGTGTCTTCAGATCTGAAGTGATTATCTTGTAGGCAACATATATATGAGTCATTTTTAAAATCCATTCAGCCACTCTATATCTTTTGATTGGAGCATTTAGTCCATTTACATTTAAAGTAATTATTGATAGTTATGTACTTATTTCCATTTTGTTTTTTCCTGCTTTTTTGTAGCTATGTTTTCTCCTTTCTTCTTTTGCCCTCTTCCCTTGTGATTTGATGACTATATTTAGTTTATGTTTGGATTCCTTTCTCTTTTTTTTCATGTTTATCTATTTTAGATTATTGTTTGTGGTTTCTATTAGGTTCATATATAACAACTAATATTTATAAGTGACTAATTTAAGTTGATGATTTCAATTCAATCTCATTCTATCAAAGCTACACTTTTACTTACTCCACACATTTTATGATTTTTGTGCCATATTTTGCATCTTTTAATTCTGTACATCGCTTAACTATTTATTGTGGATATAGATGATTTTACTACTTCTGTCTTTTAACCTTTCTAAAGTTTTACAAAAGGTTGATCTACTACCTTTACTGTATATTTGTCTTTACAGATGAAATTGTTTCTTTCCTAAGTTTTATATTTCTACTTGTGGTCTTTTCTGCTTAAAGAAGCCCCTTTATCATTTCTTATAAAGCGGTTTAGTGGATCTGAACTCTTTCAGCTTTTGCTTCTCTGTATAACTATTTATGTCTCCTTCAAATCTGAATGATAGCCTTGCTGGGTAGAGAATTCTAAGTTGCAGGGATTTTTTCCCTCTAATAGTTTTAAAAATAGTGTGCCACTCCCTCTGGCCTGCAAAAGTTTCTGCTGAAAAGTCACCTGATGATCTTATGGGAAGTCCCTTGTACATAACTACCTGCTTTTCCCTTACAGCTTTTAATGTTTCTCTTTATCTTCAATTTTTGCCATTTTAATTACAATGTGTATTGGAATATACTTCTTTGGGTTGATCTTCTTTGAGTCTCTCTATGCTTCCTGGACCTGGATGTCTGTTTTTTCTCAAGTTAGAGAAGTTTACAACTATTGTTTCTTCAAATAAGGTTTCTCCCCTTTCTCTCTCTCTTCTCCTTCTGGGACCTCTATAATACACATATTAGTATGTCTGATGTCATCTCAGAAGTCTCTGATACTCTCCAAATTTTTTTAAATTCTTTTTTTTTTTTTTGGTTCAGCTTGGGTGTTTTCCACTACTCTTCCAGTTTTCTGACTTGTTCCTCTGTTTCATCTAATCTACTGATGATGCCTTCTACTATATTTATAATTTCAGTTATTGTATTTCTTAGCTCTGTTTTTTTAAAATATATTTTCTAGCTCACTGTTAAACTTCTCACTGTGTACATTTATTCTTCTTCTGAGTTCATTGAGCAACTTTATGATCATTATCTTGAACTCTTTATTGGATAGATTACTTATCTCCACTTCACTTAATTCTTTTTGGGGGGTTTTATCTTGTTCCTTCATTTGGAATGTATTATTCTGTTGCTTCATTTTGTCTAATTCTCTGTTTTTATTTTTATGTAATAGGTAAGTTTATTATATTTCCCAATTTTTGAGTAGTGACATTATGTAGGGAAAGTCCTATGGTTCCCAGCATCACACTCTCCTATGGTCACCAGAGCTATATGCTCTAGGAGTGAACCCTTTGTGGGCTGCATGGGCCATTCTCTTGTGGCAGGGTTGACTACTATGGGTGTGCTCATAGGTGGGGCTGAACCCTGGCCCATTTGGCTGCCAGGCCCTACCTCATGCAGTGGCTGCTGGCCAGCTGGTGAGTGGGCTGGTGCCTGGGCAGTTTGCGTTGGGGTCTGGGAGAATCTCAGTGCTGGTGTAGGCCCCTGGTGTATAGGGCTGAGTCCCCTCAAGCTTGCATGTCTGGTGTTGATGCTGGACCACTGATGGGCAAGGCTGGGTCCCAGGGCAGCTAGCTGTGCAAACTTGAGGGTCCTGTTGCTGTTGCTGGTTTGCTGGTTGGTGGGGCTTTTTATGGGTAGCCACTTGGGGGGCTTGGGGAAGCCAATGGTGGGGATACAGACAATAAATATATAAATCAATACAATATATAGTACATATGATGATGAAAAGCTCTATGGAGAAAAATAAAGAGTAAAGAGGGATCCAGACTGGGGGATGGGGTGGCAATTTTAAATAAGGTGAAATTGGAGAAAGCCTCATTTAGGAGGTGACACCTGATTTATACCAAATTGTTAACACTTGTTACCTCTTGGGAGTGGAATGGGATATGGAGGATGGCTTCATTTACTACTTATTTAATTTTCAATTTGAGAAATTATGGCTTATTTTTAATTTTTGTGTTTCTTACTATTTTCCAAATTAAGTGTATGATCATATGTATTATAATGTTTATCACATAGTAAGGGCTTAAGAAACATTAGTATCTTCTTTCTTTTTTCTATTTATTTATAGCCTATAAGGGTTAGCGTTTCTGTCTTTGAATAGTGGGAAGAGAGCAGCATTCATAAGGCATAACTTCTTAACTTTTGATAAAATTTCCTAGACTTTTCACCTTGATAGCAGAGTCCTAATCCCTAAACCACCCACAGTAAAGAAAATTCCACTTTGTCCATAAATGAAATCTTTGTAATTGAAAATTGAGAGTAGTTTATACTCCTTGGCTGGACTGAACTTTCCAATTCTGGCCATCAACCAGGTTGATACAGAGAGAGGAATTTACTTGCGCAAGCCTGTATAGCTAGAGTAGCAGAACTGGGAATGGAACTTATGCCTGTTAAGCCTGTTCACAGCCCATGTTTTTCACACTATGTTGTGCTGCCTCCCTCCATAAGAAACTCTTCTCCCATGTCATTCCAATGACTCAACAGGCTCAGAAGATGGCAGGGGAGAATCCAGTGATAAACTCCTGAACCAGCGTTGGTAATCACCACCTGAGGGCATCACAAAAATCAATGAGGAGCTGAGCTGACAGGGCCTTTTGAGATAGTCTCACATTATACACACACAGGCAATGAGCAGCAAAGAAAAAGAATTTGTTCAACATTATATGCCAGTTACTAGCAGAACTAAAGCCTAGGTTTCCTAATTTTTTAACCCTTTTCCTAGCATGACATTTACTCGTCCATCCATTTTTCAATTCATCCAGCCAACTTTTCATCTATCCATTCAATGAATATTTATTTAGTTTTCTCTCTATCAAAGACATAGAACAAGACAAATGTGACCCTAACATTCAAGGGACTCCCAGTTTAGTGATTGTTTGAATCACTATGTTTGATGAAAGAATGAGTATGCTGACTACTATCCAGTCCCTGTTTCATGTTTCCCTCATTCCATGATGTCTCAGTCTAGGATGAGTGGCAAAAATTAATTTGAGCAATTTGGCTTCATTTCATTTTGGATCTGGTGATGCTGCATAGGGGTTTTGACCTAAGTGGGACCTGATGGCTCTGTGGCCTAGTTGAGTTTTCATGTAATTCCCAGAGTCTCTTGGTAGTTGCAGATTACTTGATTTGTAGTTTCATGATCCTATATTTCTGGCTCCTGAAACATATCCTTGTTTGCATTTTTGTTTACTTCCTGGACACTAAGGTTGCCTACTCAGCACTCAAAGTTCTTGCCCAGTGGTGGCTTGAGGGTTTCTTCTGGTAATTCAACCTCTGGATTTTAGGAACCAGAGTTCCAGTCCCTAAGGTGAAGTGGAGCCAAAAATATGATATTCAAGGAGTCACCAATTCTCTTGGGTTTCTTTCAGGGGGCATAGCCAATGTCTCAGTCAGAATAAATATTTCATCTGTTGCTCACTGGTCCTGGGAGAAGAGAGGCATGAGACAAATCTCGACTCATGGCCCCATAAAAAAGACTCTTGCTTGGAAATCTCAGAGGTTTTCACATTATCAATTCTGGTCTTGCTCTTAATAAAGATTTAGTGCTACTCTGCATGATGGAGATGTGGATAAGGTTAAATTCAGTGCTTATTTCTTGTGTGATCATCTGTTTTCTGCTATTGATAGGCCTCCTGGGGACAAATTGATGGTCTTTCAGTGCTCTACAGGCTATACCAGCCACTCCACACCCTCCATGAAAGGGGAAAATATAAACACCTTATTTACCTACTATATGCTAGGCAATTTACCACCATTACCTTATTGAATTCTTCCCCCCCCCAGAATACAAGGAAGATATGATTTTGATCATCATTTGACAAATGAGGCTCAAAAACACAAAATAAGCTTCCCAAAGTCACACAGCCAAAGTGTGTCAGAATTGGGATTTGAACCCAGATCTGTCTGACAGCAGGATTCACCAAGTATTCAGAGACTCTTTCTGATTTTAGATATGATACTGACAAGATATCTAGGGATCCTTGGTTCTGAAGAATTCCATCAAGAGAGGAGGTGACAGGATCTAGATCATTTTCCTTATAAGATAGAGACTAGAGGTAGTCATAATGCATGTGTTCATTGATCTCTCTAATCATCCACTTCATTGTCATCTACACAATGCCCTACTGAGCCCCATCTGTGGCTATTGCTGTAACTGCTCAGTAGGATCACAAGAGAGCCAGATAATAAAATTATACTGTCAGAACCAATTGAGTTCAACTTCTTATATTACGGAAGGGAAAAATGAGGCCCAGAGAGAAAGGACTTTTTCAAGGAAAATACAGGTTGGTGAGATAGCTGGGACTTAAAAGCAGGTTTTCTAATTCTAGTGCAATACCTTTTATATTATACTTTATATTATATCAAGGGTAGTTTAGACATTTCACAGTACAGCTCACATCTCCTGTTTCCATATCAAAGTCATTTTCCCTGCATATCATTAGGCCTATTGTACTTTGGATTTTGTAGTCTATGGACACTCATGAGCAGGATCAACTTTATCTCAGGAGTAAATAGCTGTCCATTAGTGTTTTTAGATGGTTCATTTGTACCTTTGTCCCTGCCCTGCCCTAGCTTAACATAGTTCTTTAATTTCCAACATTAGTGCTTCTTTTCTAAAAAAAAAACTTTTAATTGTACAATGACCCCTATGAAAATGCAGGACACATAAGCTAATTATATGTCAGCCATTAAAACCTAGGCAGGTCTATAGAAGCTTTCCTATATGTGTATGTGAAAGGGTGAAGGGGTGAAAGACGGAGTAGGGGTGATTTACAAACATCTCAAAAAGAGCACAACAGGAGTCTTATTTGCATAAAGACTTTGAGTCTCCTTGGAAAACCAGAGAAATCATTGAGAAAGACATAGACAGAAACTGGAAACTTTGTTATTAAATTTTTGGAAAAACTTCAAATCAAGAGCTTTGAGGCAGAGAGTATTTTATTATTTTTTATATTATTATAAATGAAAATGTCTTCTTAAACTTATTTTCAGATTTTTCATTGCTATAAATAGGAAAAAAATTGATTATTGTATATTGATCTTGTATCCTGAAACCTTGCTGAAATCATTTAATCCTTCTGTTAGTTTTTTGTTGTGTATAGATATTTTAGGAATTTCAACATACAAAATCATGTCATTTGTAAATAGAGATTGTTTTATGTATGTTTTTCCAATCTTACTGTCTTAATTTTTTTCTTTGCCTAATTTCTAGAATCTCCAGTATAATGTTGAATCGAAGTGGCATAGAGTGAACATACTTGTCTCTTTCCTGATAATAAAGGGGAATATTGTAATGTTAATTGTGGGTTTTTCATTGATACTCTTTTTTTTAACTTTTAACTTAGTGCTGTTTTTATTAATCTCAAGTTTTAGCTTAAAATTCAGTGTGACAGATTTGGGATTGAATTCTTGCTCACATTTACTGATTGCATGTCTTTTTTTTCTTTTTTTAACATCTTTATTGGGGTATAATTGCTTTACAATGGTGTGTTAGTTTCTGCTTTATAACAAAGTGAATCAGTTATACATATACATATGTTCCCATATCTCCTCCCTCTTGCATCTCCCTCCCTCCCACCCTCCCTATCCCACCCCTCCAGGTGGTCACAAAGCACCAAGCTGATATCCCTGTGCTATGCAGCTGCTTCCCACTAGCTATTTACCTTATGTTTGGTAGTGTATATATGTCCATGCCCCTCTCTTGTTTTGTCACAGCTCACCCTTCCCCCTCCCCATATCCTCAAGTCCGTTCTCCAGTAGGTCTGTGCCTTTATTCCTGTCTTACCCCTAGGCTCTTCATGTGCCTTTATTCCTGTCTTACCCCTAGGCTCTTCATTTTTTTCCTTAAATTCCATATATATGAGTTAGCATACGGTATTTGTCTTTCTCTTTCTGACTTACTTCACTCTGTATGACACACTCTAGGTCTATCCACCTCATTACAAATAGCTCAATTTCATTTCTTTTTATGGCTGAGAAATATTCCATTGTATATATGTGTCACATCTTCTTTATCCATTCATCTGATGATGGGTGATTAGGTTGTCTCCATGTCCTGGCTATTGTAAATAGAGCTGCAATGAACATTTTGGTACATGACTCTTTTTGAATTATGGTTTTCTCAGGGTATATGCCTAGTAGTGGGATTGCTGCATCATATGGTAGTTCTATTTGTAGCTTTTTAAGGAACCTCCATACTGTTCTCCATAGTGGCTGTACCAATTCACATTCCCAGCATCAGTGCAGGAGTGTTCCCTTTTCTCCACACCCTCTCCAGCATTTATTGTTTCTAGATTTTTTGATGATGGCCACTCTGACTGGTGTGAGATGATATCTCATTGTAGTTTTGATTTGCATTTCTCTAATCATTAATGGTGTTGAGCATTCTTTCATGTGTTTGTTGGCAGTCTGTATATCTTCTTAGGAGAAATGTCTAATTTGGTCTTCTGCCCATTTTTGGATTGGGTTGTTTGTTTTTCTTGTTATTGAGCTGCATGAGATGCTTGTAAATTCTGAAGACTAATCCTTTGTCAGTTGCTTCATTTCAAATGTTTTCTCCCATTCTGAGGGTTGTCTTTTCGCCTTGTTTATGGTTTCCTTTGCTGTGCAAAAGCTTTATGTTTTCGTAGGTCCCATTTGCTTATTTTTGGTTTTATTTGCATTTCTGTAGGAGGTGGGTCAAAAAGGATCTTGCTGAGATTTATGTAATAGAGTGTATAAGACTTGTATAGTCTGGCCTTACATTTAGGTCTTTAATCCATTTTGAGTTTATTTTTGTGTATGGTGTTAGGGAGTGATCTAATCTCATACTTTTACATGTATCTGTCCAGTTTTCCCAGCACTACTTATTGAAGAGGCTGTCCTTTCTCCACTGTACATTCCTGCCTCCTTTATCAAAGATAAGGTGACCATATGTGCGTGGGTTTATCTCTGGCCTTTCTATCCTGTTCCATTGATCTATCTTTCTGTTTTCGTGCCAGTACCTTACTGTCTTGATTACTGTAGCTTTCACTGATACTCTTAATTAGGATGAAGAGGTTCCTATTCCTACTCTGTTGAGTATTATAAACAACATGGTGTGGAACATGACTATATACACATTTTTTGTACACTTGTCCTATTCTTAGTATGAATTTCTTAAGGTGGAATTATAGAGTGAAACAGGATACCCATTTTGAAGTCACTTGGTACATACTACTATACTCTGACCAGGAGGAGGAACCCATTTATCCTTTCTCTAGTAGTGGAAGCTCCAGTGGATCTTGGTAATAGGTCCCACGAATGAATAGACTCATGTAAAACACTGGGCCTTGACATGGAAATTACTAAGCACATGCCCTTGAAGTAGGTATTTAAACAAGGGATCCTTAGAGATATACTCCCAACAAAACTCATTCTGAAGAACAACATATTTGAATACTTATTCAATGTAAGAAGAGCATTTGGGAAAGCCTTATTTCCTGTTGTGTTTATTTTGTTTGGTTTGGTTTGGTAATTATTCTTTTTTCTTTTCTGAGAGAATGAGCAAGTCCTCATGCAAGAGAGACTTTGTCTTGGTGCTGGGAATAACTATTTTAATATGGAACTTCATAAAAAGACAAAATCTGAAAACATTTTTTCCTAGAGTGTTAAAATGCAATGTACCATTATCCTTGCTGCTTTACCTTGCCTAAATCACTTCACTTTCCTGAGCCTTAATTTCCTGATCTATCAAAAGGTGGTGATGGTGTTGGTGGTAATGATAAAAGGGTAATAATCACTGTCTCTCAGTTTATGAAGTTCAAGTGAGTGAATGGATATGAAAACACATTGGGAATTATGAGTAAGGATAAGCATAATGGTATAGTAAAAGGACACTCATGCAGGGAGTTGTTTTCTGTTAGGCCTTGACATATTTTTCTTTCCTTCACCTCTGTTTCTACCTACAAAATATGTCCCCAATTTATCTATTTGCCTCTACCTCCACCCTTGGCACTCTAAATGAAACCACTGTTAATTCCTGCCTTGGTCTTCTGTTTCCACTTCTTCTTCCCCTCCCTGTCAACCCAGAGGGAACTTTAAAATTAAGTAACATCAAGTCATTTCCCTACTTAAAACTCTCCTATGGTATCACTTTACACTTAGAATACAGACCAACTTCCTTACTTTTGCCTATAGGTCCATGGCTCCCATCCTCATCTCACAGTTCTATCTCCTTCACTTGTTGCACACATTAAACTTAAGCCACACTGACTTTTATAAGTTCCTCTAATGTAGCTTGATCCTCAGCACGGGAACAGCATGTGTGTTCTACTTGCTTGAAATGCTCTTCCTTACTCTGTTCACATAGTTAATTATTTACAACTTCAGTTCAGTCATCACTGAGTGTCCTTCCCAAGTCTGTCATTAGATAAAACTCACCTATTGAAGGGTCTCATCTCATCTATATTTTGTACCACTTGTATCCCAAGAGTTGCTTCTGGCTCTGGGTTTTGTTAATTAAAATTATAGAACTGAAAAATTAATAACCGAATAAAAAACTCAGTGGTGGGAGTCAACATAAGAATGACAGGCCAGAAAAAAGAATCAGTGAACTTGAAGATAGATAGAAATTAGCTTTGTATGAACAACAGAAAGAAAATAGACTGAAAAAGATGAATTGAAATTTAGGGACCTGTGGGAATATACATAAGGTCTAACATTTGTGTAATCAGAGTCGCAAAAGTAAAAGAGAAGTAGGATGGGGCAAAGAAGGTATTTGAAGAAATAAAGGCTGAAAATCTCCCAAATTTAGCAAAGGGTATATAAACCTATAATTCAAGGAACTGAGGAAACAGAATAAACTCAAAGAACTCCATGACAAGACACATTATTGTCAAAATTCTGATAATGAAATATAAATTTTTTAAATCTTGAAAGTTTGAGAGAGAAATGACATCTTACCTACAGGGGAAAAACAATTTAAATGAGAGAGGACTTATCATCCAAAACCATGAGGGCCAGAATTTTTATCTTTCATTTTTTTTCTTTTTTGCAGGTGTTAAAAAAAGCTATCAACCCAGAATTTTGTATATAGTGAAACATCTTTCAAAATGAAAGGGAAAACAAGATATTCTCAGATGAAGGGAAACTAAAAGAATTTGTCATCAGCAAACTTGATCTAAAATACTGGCTAGAGAGAGGGACCTTCAAGAGGGTGGATGAGTAAGACATGGAGATCAATCTTCCTCTCCACAGATACATCAGAAATACACCTACATGTGGAAAACTCCTACAGAACACCTACTGAACGCTGACAGAACACCTCAGACTTCCTAAAAGGCAAGAAAATCCCAATGTACCTGTGTATGGCAAAAGAAAAAGGAAAAAAGAGAGACAAAAGAATAAGCATGGGACCAGCACGCCTGGGAGGGAGCTGTGAAGGAGGAAAAGTTTCCATACACTAGGAAGAGCCTTCACTGGCGGAGATGAGGGGTGGGCAGGGGGGAAGCTTCAGAGCCAGGGAGGAGAGTGCAGCAATAGGGGTGCAGAGGGAAAAGTAGAGAGATTCCCCCATAGAGGATTGGTACTGACAGCTCTCACAAGCCTGAGAGGCATGTCTGCTAACCCACCGCGGCTGGTAGGGGCTGGAAGCTGAGGCTCAGGCTTCGAAGGTCAGATCCCAGGGAGAGGACCGGGCTTGGCTGTGTGAACACAGTCTGAAGGGGGCTAGTGCTCCACAGCTATCCAGGAGGGAGTCCAGGAAAAAGACTGGAACTGCCTAAGAGGCAAGAGACCATTGTTTCAGGGTGTGTGAGGAGAGGGGATTCAGAGCACTGCCTAAATGAGTTCCAGAGATGGGAGCAAGCCCTGGATATCAGCGTTGACACAAGAGACTGGCATGAAACACTAAAGCTGCTGCTGAAGCCACCAAGAAGCCTATGTGAAAGCACAGGTCACTAACCACACATCCCCTCCTGGAAGCCTCTGCAGCCCACCACTGCCAGAGTCCTGCGATCCAGGGACACCTTCCTTGGGAGAACACATGGTGAGCCTCAGGCTGGTTCAACGTCACCCTGCATTCTGTACCCGTACCTCCCCCCAGCCTGAGTGACCCAGAACCACCTAATCAGCTACTACTTTAACCCCGTCCTGTGTGAGGGAAGAACAGATGCCCTCAGGCAACCTACATGCAGAGGCAGGGCCAAATACAAAGCTGAACCCCGGGAGCTGTTTGAGAAAAGGGAAATTTCTCCCAGCATCCTCAGGAGCAGCAGATTAAATCTCCACAATCACCTTGATGTACCCTGCATCTGTGGAATACTTGAACAGACAAAGAATCATCCCAAAATTGAGGCAGTGGTCTTTGGGAGCAACTGTAGACTTCGGGTTTAATTTCTGCATCTAAATTATTTCTGGTTTTATGTTTATCTTAGTTTAGTATTTACAGCTTATTATCATTGGTAGATTTGTTCCTTGATTTGGTTTCTCTCTTCCATTTATATATATATATATTTTTTCTCTTTTTGGGAGTATGTATCTCTATGCTTCTTTGTGTGATTTTGTCTGTATAGCTTTACTTTTACAATTTGTTCTAGGGTTCTGTCTGTCCATTGTTGTTTATTTATTTTTTTGGTATAATTTCTACCACTTGTTATCATTGGTGGATTTGACTTTAGGCTTGGTGGCTCTATTTTTCTTTCTATTTTTATTACTTTTTTATCTATAATAATTTTTTTATTTTTTATTTTAATAACTTGTATTTTCTTTTCTTTCTTCCTTTCTTTCCTTCCTTCTTTCTTTCTTTCTTCTTTCTTTCTTTCTTTCTTTCTGTTTTTTTCCTCCCTTTTCTTCTGAGCCATGTGGCTGACAGTGTCTTATTGTTCTGGCCAGGTGTCAGGCCTGAGCCTCTGAGGTGGGAGGGCCAAGTCCAGGACATTGGTCCACCAGAGACCTCCAGTCTCAGGTAATATCAAACAGTGAAAACTCTCTCAGAGATCTCCATCTCAATGCTATAACCGAGCTACATTCAAAGACCAGCAAGCTACAGTGCTGGAAACCTTATGCCAAACAACTAGAAAGACAGGAACACAACCCAGCCCATTAGCAGAAAAGGTACCTAAAATCATAATAAGGTCACAGAAACCCCAAAACACACCACAAGTCATGGTACTGACCACCAGAAAGACAAGAGCCAGCCTCATCCACCAGAACACACCCACCAGACCCATTCACCAGGAAGCCTACACAACACATTAAACCAATCTTGCCCACTGGGGGCAGACATCAAAAGCAATGGGAACGATGAACCTGCAGACTGCAAAAAGGAGACCCCACACACAGTAGGTTAAGCAAAATGAGAAGACAGAAAAATATACAGCAGACGAAGGACCAAGATAAAAACCCACAAGACCAAACAAATGAAGAGAAAATAGGCAGTCTACCTAAAAATAAAATTCAGAGTAATGATAGTAAAGATGATATAAAATCTTGGAAATAGAATGGAAAAAAATACAAGAAACGTTTAACAAGGACCTAGAAGAACTAAAGAGCAAGCAAACAATGATAAACAACACATTAAATGAAATTAAATATTCTCCAGAAGGAATCAATAACAGAATGACTGAGGCAGAAGAACGGATAAGTGACCTGGAAGATAAAAGAGTGGAAATAACTACTGCAGAGCAGAATAAAGAAAAAAGAATGAAAAGAATTGAGGACACTCTCAGAGACCATTGGGGCAACATTAAATGCACCAACATTCAAATTATAGGGGTCCCAGAAGAAGAAAAGAAAAAGAAATTGACAGAGAAAATATTTGAAGATATTATACTTGAAAACTTCCCTAATATAGGAAAGGAAATAGTCAAAACTCCAGGAAGTTCAGAGAGTACCATACAGGATAAATCCAAGGAGAAACATGCCAAGACACATATTATTCAAACTATCCAAAATTAAATACAGAGAAAAATACTAAAATCAGGATGGGAAAATCAACAAATAATATAAAAGGGAATCCCCATAAGGTTAAGAGCTGATCTTCCAGCAGAAATTGTGCAAGCCAGAGGGAGTGGCAGAATATATTTAAAGTGATGAAAGGGAAAAACCTACAAGAAAGATTACTCTCCCCAGCAAGGATCTCATTCAAATTCAATGGAGAAATTAAAACCTTTACATAGAAACAAATTTAAAAGAATTCAGCAAAACCAAACCATCTCTACAACAATTACTAAAGGAACTTCTCTAGGCAGGAAACACAAGAAAAGGAAAAGACCTACAACAACAAACCCAAAACAGTTAAGACAATGGTAATAGGGACATACATATCAATAATTACCTTAAATGAAAATAGATTAAATGCTCCAAGCAAAAGACACAGACTGGCTGAATGGATAAAAAAGCAAGACGCATATATATGCTGCCTACAAGAGACCCACTTCAGACCTAGGGACAAATACAGACTGAAAGTGAGGGGAGGAAAAAGATATTCCTACAAATGAAAATCAAAAAAGCCTAGTTTAGAAATTCTCATATCAGGAAAAAGACTTTAAAATAAAGACTATTACAAGACACAAAGAAGGACACTACATAACGATCAATCCAAGAAGAAGATATAACAATTGTAAATATTTATGCACCCAGCATAGGAGCACCTCAATACATAAGGCAAATGCTAACAACCATAAAAGGGGAAATCGACAGTAACACAATCATAGTAGGGGATTTTAGCACCTCACTTTCACCAATGGACAAATCATCCAAAATGAAAATAAATAAGGAAAATAATCTTTGAATGACACATTAAACAAGATGGACTTAGTTCTTAATTATAGGACATTCCATCCAAATATGACAGAATACACTTCCTTCTCAGGTGCTCATGGAACATTCTCCAGTATAGATCATGTCTCGGGTCAGAAATCAAGCCTTGATACATTTAAGAAAATTGAAATCATATCAAGCATCTTTTCTGAAAACAATGCTATGAGACTAGATATCAATTACAGGAAAAAAAACTTTAAAAAACACAAACACATGGAGGCTAAACAGTACGCTACTAAATAACCAAAAGATCACTGAGAAAATCAAAGATTACATCAAAAAATACCTAGAAAGAAATGACAATGAAAACACGACTACCCAAAGCCTATGTGATGTGGCAAAGGCGGTTCTAAGAGGGAAGTTTATAGCAATACAACCCTACCTCAAGAAACAATAAAAATCTCAAATAAACAACCTAAACTTTCACCTGAAGCAGTTAGAGAAAGGAAAAAATAACCAAAAGTTAACAGAAGCATGAAATCATAAAGATCCAGTCAGAAATAAATGAAAAAGAAATGATGGAAATAATAACAAAAATCACTGAAACTAAAAGCTGGTTCTTTGAGAAGACAAACAGAATTGAAAAACCCTTACCCAGACATCAACAAAAAAAAGGGAAAAGACTCAAATCAACAGAATAAAAAATTAAGAGGAAAAGTAACAACTGACATTGCAGAAATACAAAGGATCATGAGAGATTACTACAAGCAACTCTACGCCAATAAAATGGACAACCTGAAAGAAACGGACAAATTCTTAGAAAAGCACAGCCTTCCAAGACTGAACCAGGAAGAAATAGAAAATTTAAACAAACCAATCAAAAGCACTGAAATTGAAACTGTGATTTAAAATCTTCTAACAAACAAAAGCCCAGGAACAGATAGCTTCACAGGGGAATTCTATCAAACTTTTAGAGAAGAGCTAATACCTATCCTTCTCAAACTCTTCCAGAATATAGCAGAAGGGGGAACACTCCCAAACTCATTCTAGGAGGCCACCATCACCCTGAAACAGAAAAACAGACAAAGGTGTCATAAAAAAATAACAACTACAGGCCAATATCACTTTTGAACATAGATGCCAAAAACCTCAACAAAATACTAGCAAACAGAATCCAACAGCACATTAAAAGGATCATACACCATGATCAAGTGGGGTTTATGCCAGCAATGCAAGGATTCTACAATATACACAACTCAGTCAATGTGATACACCATATTAGTATATTGAAGGATAAAATCATATTATAATCTCAATAGATGCAGAAGGGCCTTTGAGAAAATTCAACACCTATTTATGGTAAAAACCCTCCAGAAAGTAAGCATAGTTTATTACCTCATTGTAATAGAGGCCACATATGACAAACCCACAGAAAACATCATTCTAATTGGTGAAAAATTGAAACATTTCCACTAAGATCAGGAAGAACACAAGGTTGCACACTCTCACAGCCATTATTCAACATACTTTTGGAAGTTTTAGCCACAGCAATAGGAGAAGAAAAAGAAATAAAAGGAATCTAAATCAGAAAAGAAGAAATAAAACTGTCTCTATTTTCAGATGACATGATATTATACATACATAATCCTAAAGATGTTACCTGGAGACTACTAGAGCTAATCAATGAATTTGGTAAAGTAGCAGGATACAAAACTGATGCACAGAAATCCCTTGCATTCCTATACACTAATGATGAAATACCTGAAAGAGAATTTAAGGAATCACTCACATTTACCATTGCAACAAAAAGAATAAAATACCTAGGAGTAAAACTACCTAAGGAGAAAAATGGCCTGTATGTAGTAACCTATAAGACACTGATTAAAAAAATTAAAGATGATACAAGCAGATGGAGAGATATACCATGTCCTTGGATTGGAAAAATTAACATTGTGAAAATGACTATTCTACCCAAAGCAATCTACAGATTCAGTGCAATCCCAATCAAACTACCAATGGCATTTTTCATAGAATTGGAACAAGAAATTTCACAAATTGTATGGAAACACAAAAGACCCCGAATAGCAAAAGCAATCTTGCGACAGAGAAATGGAGCTGGAGGAATCAGGCTCCCAGACTTCAGACTGTACTACAAAGCTACAGTAATCAAGACAGTATGGTACTGGCACAAAAACAGAAATATAGATCAATGGAACAGGATAGAAAGCCCAGAGATAATCCCACGCAAATATGGTCACCTTATTTTTAATAAAGGAGACAAGAATATACAATGGAGAAAAGACAGACTCTTCAATAAGTGGTGCTGGGAAAACTGGACATCTACATGTAAAAGAATGAAATTAGAACACTCCCTAACACCATACACAAAAATAAGCTCAAAATGGATTAAAGACCTAAATGTAAGGCCAGACTATACAATTCTTATACACTCTATTACATAAATCTCAGCAAGATCCTTTTTGACCCACCTCCTACAGAAATGCAAATAAAACCAAAAATAAGCAAATGGGACCTACGAAAACATAAAGCTTTTGCACAGCAAAGGAAACCATAAACAAGGCGAAAAGACAACCCTCAGAATGGGAGAAAACATTTGAAATGAAGCAACTGACAAAGGATTAGTCTTCAGAATTTACAAGCAGCTCATGCAGCTCAATATCAAAAAGCAAACAACTCATTCAAAAAATGGGCAGAAGACCTAAATAGACATTTCTTCAAAGAAGATATACAGATTGCCAACAAACATATGAAAGGATGCTCAACATCACTGATCATTAGAGAAATGCAAGTCAAAACTACAATGAGGTATCACCTCACACCAGTCAGAATGGCCATCATCAAAAAGTCTACAAAAAATAAATGCTCGAGAGAGTGTGGAGGAAAAGGAATCCTCTTACACTGTTGGTGAGAATGTAAATTGATACAGCCACTATGGAGAATTGTATGGAGGTTCTTTAAAAAAGTAAAAATAGAACTACCATAAGACCCAGGAATCCCACTACTGAGCATATACCCTGAGAAAACCATAATTCAAAAAGAGTCATGTACCACAATATTCATTGCAGCTCTATTTACAATAGCCAGGACATGGAAACAGCCTAAGTTTCCATTGACAGATGAATGGATAATGAAGATTTGGCACATGTGTACAATGGAATATTACTCAGCCATAAAAAGAAACGAAATTGAGTTATTTGTAGTGAGGTGGTTGGACCTAGAGACTGTCATACAGAGTGTGGTAAGTCAAAAAGGGGGAAAGAAACCTTATGCTAACACATATATATGGAATCTAAAGAAAAATATGGTTCTGAAGAACCTAGGGCTGGGACAGGATTAAAGACCCAGATGTAGAGAATGGACTTGAGGACATGGGGACGGGAAGAGTAAGCTGGGACGAAGTGAGAGAGTGGCATGGACTTATGTATACTACCAAATGTAAAATTGCTTGTGTGACGCAGCCACATAGCATAGGGAGATCAGCTCGGTGCTTTGTGACCACCTAGAATGGTGGGATAGTGAGGCTGGGAGGGAGACACAAGAGGGAGGATATATGGAGATATATATATATATATATATCTGTGTGTGTGGCTGATTCACTTTTTTATAAATCAGAAATTTACCCACCATTGTAAAGCAATTATACTCCAATAAAGATGTTAAAAAATAATATAAAATACTGGGTAAAGCAAGTTCTCTTAAAAAAAAGAAGGAAACCATCAAAGAACAGAGCTTGCAACATTAGGTAGGAAGGATAAACAGCAGATACTTCTAAAATATGGGTAAATAGAATAGACTTTCCTTCTAATTTTGATTTGTCTAAATTATGTTTGAGAGCTGATGCAAAAATTTTCATAGTGTCCAATGTAGCTCTCAATGTACTTAGAAGACGTATTTAGGAATATTATAAATAGGAGTAGGGTAAAGGGCCATAAAGGAAAGTAAGTTATCTATATTTTACTCTGACTGATAGAATTTTGATACCAGTAAACTGTGATAAGTTACTTATATATAATATAAAACCTAGGAAAACAAAGCCTTACAGAAAAGCTATGGAAAAAAATACACACAGAAACACCAGAGATAAATCAAAATGGTATTCTACAGACTGTTCAAGTATCAAACAGGGAGGCATAAAAAAGGAAACAGAAAAACAAACAAAACCCAGGGGAATTAAACAGAAAACCAAAACTAAAATGACAGATGTAAGCCATAAAATATTAAAGAAATTTTTCAACTGTAAATTGTCAACATACACCAGGTTAAAAACAGAGATCAGCAGAGGGGATGAAGAAATAAAACAAAACAACTGTATGCTGTCTATAAGAAACTCACTTAAAACGTAATACTATATGTGACTGAATGTAAAATGATGTAAAAAGATAAACCATGAAAAAAATAATACAAATCAGGAATGGCTACACTAATATCAGGCAAAGGAGATTTCATGGCAAAAATAATCGTAGGTGACAAAGTTTTACCACTACATTAGAAAAAAATGTAAAAAAATGTTTACCATTACATTAGATAATGGTAAAGCTATCAACACACCAATAATAATCATAAATTTTAAACATGTATGAGCTATAAAATAGAGTTGAAAAGTACACAAATAAACACCTGATAGAACTGAAATGAGAAATAAGCAAATCCACAATTATAGGTGAAGACTTAAACATCTCCCTCTTAGCAACAAAAAACTACTAAACACTAAACAGAAAATTAATAAGCATAGACAGAACACTATCAACCTACAACATTTACTCAACATTTATACAACACAACAATAACAACTGCAGAGTACGCATACTTTTCAAGTGCCCATGAAACATTTACCAAGGTAGACCAAATTCTGCACCATAAAATAACCTCAGCAAATGTTAAAAAAAATGAAATCACACAGGGTATATTCTCTGACCATAATGGAATCAAGCTAGAAACAACGAAAGACAGAAAAAGAAAACTACAAACATCTCTCATAAATACTAACATAAACGTACTCAGCACAATGTTACTGAATACTATATATATATATATATATATATATATATAGAGAGAGAGAGAGAGAGAGAGAGAGAGAGAGAGAGAGAATTCAAAAATGACCAAATATCATAACCTTATAAATTGATACAGAAAAATTGTTTGACAAATTCCAACACCCAATCATGATAAAAAAAAAAAAAGAAACTCTTAGAAACTAGGAATTGAGGTAAACGTCCTCATTTTGAGAAAGACCAGATACAACACACCCACAGCCGAGCCAACATCCTATTCAATGGTGAAAGATTAAATTCTTTCCAAGTTTGGAAACAATGTAAAAATTCAGCTGTCAACACTGTTATTAAACATAGTACTGAAATTTCGAGCCAGGTCACTAACACAAGAATAAAAAAAGGCATATAGATATGGAAGAAGAAAATAAAACTCTATTTGCAGGTGATATGATTGCCTGCAAAGAAAATCCGAAGGAATCTATGAAAAAATCCAAAAATGAACACATGAGTTCAGCAAGGTTGCAAGATACAGGTTCAACCTATGAAAAGCAATTTTATTACTATATACTAGAAATGAATATGTGAAAAACAAAATTAAAATACAATACTATTTATAGCCACTCAAAAAATGAATTACTTAGGTGTAAATCTAACAAAACAATTACAGGCCTTGTATGTTAAAAAATACAAAATGCTTATGAAAGAAATCAGTGAAGGACTTCCCTGGTGGTCCAGTGTTTAAAACTCTGAACTTCCACTGTAGGGGTCACGGGTTTGATCCCTGGTTGGGATAAGATCCCACATGCTGTGCGGTGCAGCCAAAGAAAAAAGAAATCTATGAACAGCTAAATAAATTAAGTGACGTACCAGTTTCTTTCATGGATTGGAGGACTCAACATAGTAAAGATGTTAATCTTACACAATACATAATTGATATACGTATTTAACACAATATATACAGATACAATACTTTTTGGTATATAGGGACAAAGATTATATCAAAATGCAAAGGAACTAGAATAAATAAAACAATTTTGAAAATGAAGAATAAAATAGAAGAATCGCTCTATAAGATATTAATGATTACTATATAACTACAGTAATAAAACTGTGTGGTAAGGTAGAAGGATAGACACATAGATAAATACGACAGGTAAGAGAACCCAGAAATAAATCTACACAAATATGCACGACTAATTTTTCACAAAGATGCAAAAGCAATTCAATGGACAAACATGGCACTTAAGTAATTGAACATCCATAGACAAAAAAGTGAGCCTCAACCTAAACCTTACATCTTATTTAAGAATTAACTCTAAATGGATCATGAACTTAAATGTAAAATGTAAACCTATGAAACTTTTAGAAGAAAACATAGGAGAAAATCTTTGGAATCTAGGGTTAGGCAAAGAGTTCTTAGGTTTGTACTAAAAGCATGAGACATAAGTGAAAAAATGATAAATTGGACTTCATCAAAATCAAAAACTTCTGTTCTGTAAAAGAACCTGTTATGAGTAATCAAAGTAAAACTATAGATTGAAAGAAAGTATTTACAAGCCACACATCTCACAAAAGACTCATATCTATAATGTACAGAGAACTTTCAAAATTCAACAGTAAGAAGAAATAAACTTATTGGAAAATGGGCAAAAGTCATGAAGAGACATTTCACTAAAGAGGATATAAGAATGGCAAATAAGTACACGAAAAAATGTTGACTATTATCAACCATTATGAAAATGCAAATTAAGACAAAATGGGATATCATGACATACCTATCAGAATAGTTAAAGAAAAATAGTGATAATATCAAATGCTGGCAAGGATGCAGACCAACTAGGTCACTTAAAATACATTGGTAGTGTGAATATAAATTGGTGTGTCCACTCTGGAGAACAGTTTAGTAGTTTCATATAGAACTGAACATATAATTACCATATGACCCAACTAATTGCACAATTAAGTATTTATCCAAGAAAAGTAAAAGTTTATGTCCATATAAAAATATGTACACATTTTTTCTTAACAGCTTTATTTGTAATATTCTAAAATTGTAAAATAGTTAAAATATCTTATAATAGGTGAATGGTTAAGCAAATTACAGTACATCCATACCATGGAATATAAAACAATAAAAAAAGAATGAAGTATTAATACATGCAAAAACTTTGATGGATCTTATACATTATCCTGAAATGACAAAATTTTTGAGATGAAAAGCAGATTAGTAGAGGTGAAGGGGTTAGGGATGGTTGGGCGGGAGGTGAGTATAAAAGGTTAGCACGTGGAAGATCTTTGTGGAAGATCTTTGTGGTAGTGGAAAAGTTCTGTATCTTGGTTTCAGAGGTGGTTTTAAGAATCTACACATGTGGCAAACTGATAAAAACTATAGACACATTGTACCAATATCAATGTCCCAATTTTGATGTCATAATATAGTTATATAAATTGCAATCATTGGGGGGGGTTGATAAATGGTACATGGAAATGTTCTGTATATCTTCGCAGCTTCTTGTGAATCTATAATTATTTCAAAATATTTTTTTAAAAAGATTGGCAAACCCGGTTCTAATGGAAGGGGAAAATATGTTTGATTTTCAGGGATAGAGGAGGGAGCATACATGAGATGGGGGAAGATTCCCCCAATTCAAAGGGAAATGGTGGTTGGGATTTTTCTGAATGGTGAACAATTTTGAGTGGTGGAAGTATAAGGCCCTGAGATTCTCAGACTCAGCAAAATTTTCTCTGCCCCAGCATGGAGTTGAAACCCCAGAAGCACTGGAGCAGAATGGAACACATGAGCCAGACAATTAGCACTTCAGTTGTAACTATTGTAGACCAAGGACAAGAGGGCTTTCCCTATATATTACCATGGCATAAAAACCCTCAGAATATTTGTACCATCTAGAGCCCCAGTCATGTTTGAGCCTCAATTGCCAGCCCAAATTGGCACACAAGATTAGATTTCATTTCATTTAAAGGAAATAAAGTAATTCCATCCATTCATTGACTCAATCAATAACTATATATTATGCATCTAATAGGTTCCTGACACTGAGACAGATATAGTCCCTACCTAATACAGTTTAGTATGGCTGAAAGACATGATTTCAGAAGCTGACTGCCAATATTCTTGTCTGTACATCTAACAATTTTCCATGAGGGGACCTTCTGGTATACCTTTCCTTTTTTTTTTTTATCATACAGTTTTAACTTAAACTTCCCTAAAAGCATGTCTGATCAGGTAGCCAAGACAACCTGAAAAGTGGACTTGGCCTTCCCAATCCCATCATAGGCTGGAAAAAGGGAAGGAGAAATATAGGCAACTGCCCATGGATTCCAGGCACCCAACTCTGCATGCTCTTTCACAACCAATCCGTCTGCCTACAGCTGTCCAATTGCTCAACATGAGGTATAATATAAATTTATTCTCCAAGGTCATTGCTCTTTGCATTTAGTGGCACACACAGACTTCCTCAGGCCAACTGGTCATGGTCCTATTTACACCCATGGTTCATTTATCTACTGGGACTTGGTCCTCCAAGCCATTGAGAAAGCTGTGAATAAAATGGCTTGCACAGAGTAGTAGTTTTCCTGACAAGTGGTGGATGGAACATAGTTGAGGCAACCAGAATTAGGTGATATCTGGAAATCTGGGCTGACAGCTGGCATTAGAGAGCAGACTCTCAGCCTTGGGCCAGTGATCTGTGGGTAAGACTCTAGGATACAAAGCAGAAACTGACAAGAGATGCTAGGGTCCTAGTGCAGTTATAAGGGGGCTCATACACTGGGAATCTGGCAGAACTAGTAAACAGGACAGAGATAAAAGGAAAAGGCCAAACCAAAAGTAAATGGATTAGCGATGGCTAATAGTTTGTCCTAGGGTATAGAAAAGGGGCTGAGTTCTTTTTGCTCTAGGTCAGGATTGGTTCTAGATGCCCAGAGAAGGCTGAACCTTCAATGGAAAGGGGGTTAGAGATTCCAGCTGTGGGGGAAAGATGGAGTTAGAGAACTAACCTCAGTCAGGGCCTGACTCCTGTGTCTACAGGACAAATGTGCTGGCTTTCAAACATGACTAAGGCATGGGGTGGTGTCAAACTTCCTCTGCTTCTTTCCCTGGCCAAACATTCAAGCTAAACCCTGCTGTAAGATGTCTTTCCTAGATGTTTTGTATTCCTACCTCCTAGAATGAAATTCATTTGAAATAATTCACAGAAGTATGTGTGAAAGCACACTTGAAAGAGGAGGATGATCAGAGACAGCCTTCCATTATCCCAGCCTCAGTATCACAGCCATTTACATTTATTACCCAATTTGATGACCCCTTGTTATGTTTAACATTTCTGAACTGGAAGATGAAAAGAACATTAACAAGACAGAATGCATGTTAGAACCTTGTCGCTTTTTAAGTAACTTTGATTTTGAGTGGGCATATTGGTATCTTAGCAACTGAGAGAGTTTATATTGAAGAATCCAAAAAGAAAAATAAAATCCTCTTAGAAAGTTAGCAAAGCAAGAAGTTCCACTTCATGACTATTGCTCTGTTCACCAAAGGAACAAATGCTCACTTGGAGCTGGAATGTGTTGGTAGCAGTGGTGACAAGAAGCTGTGGTGATGAGGGGGTTGCAGTTGTCAAAGGGTATGATCGTTGGCAAGGAACAATGAGACTGAGGAAGAAAGATGGAACTAGATGATTTAAGCAGCTCCTTCCAGAATTTGTTTACCCAGTAAATATTTCCCAAGAATCTCCTGGGTTAGGGATGTGGACAGAGAAGTGAATCAGACACACTCCCTACTCTCAAGTAGATCTTAGACCTGTAGGATTGATGAGACTTGGAAACAATCACAATGGAGTGTGAATTGTGCCATCACACACTAATGAAAGTCAGTAGAGTGAAGCTGTTAAGACTACAGACCTGGAAGCAGACTGCTTGGGTTCAAATCCTGGCCTTATACCTAACTGGTTCTGTGACTTTAGGTAGGTCATTTAAGCTCAGTATCTCAGTTTCCTATCTGTAAACTAGAGGTAAAGTGTGGGAGTCATCACCTGTAGGACTAGTCTTGGGTAAAGTAGAAAAGTAGGTCATGTCTGAGTTATCCACTCTCTTCATGGGATTATTTGAGCTCTGCTCTTACACATTAAGGAAGATAAAGACCAACTTGAGCACTTGCAACAAGTTAAGGAGCTGGAAACTATGAAGAATGCTTGAAGGCATAAGGCTATTTAGCCTGGCAAAGACACAGAGGAATGTAGTCTCTGACTTCAGACTTCTGATAGATTGTCACAGCATGAAGGGAGGGGGCATAGTTGGGACCATGGGTGGAAGTTCCAAGGAAATGGTACTGTTCAAACCCACTTCTGCTCCTGCCTACAAAATATACTCAAAACTGCTTAGTTCAACAGTTAAGATGGGTAGAATGTGGCCCTGGACTAACTTTCCAGGGGCCATACTAACTGCCATTCCCTGTTCAGTCCTCAGTGTTCCCCTCTCCAAATCATCATGCTCCAGACTCTCAATAATATTTATTGTTACCTTAGCATACCTTTGCACTTGCTGTTCCGTTCATCTGAAATGCCCCCTCCCAATAACAATTCCACCTGGTGAACCCCTACCTATTCTTCATGATCCCACCCAAATGTAGCTCCTTCTTATGGATTTTGCCAAAATTCTTTTCCTCGTCTCACATCCATGAAATATTTATTCCTCCTTCTTCTATGCTGTTAATAGAAAACAATCACTTTTCATTATAATGAATTACTTTTCTGTTTCTTCCTCTAGTCTATATTGACTATATTTCCAGTGTCTCCAAAAGAACAGGTACTCACAAATATTTGTGGAATCAAAGGAAAAACTTTTCAATCAGTCCAAAACTGCTGGAAAAAAAAAAAAGAGCTACCTTACACTGGAAAAGTTCAAATAAAGGCTGGATGATTATTTGCCAAGAAAGTTGCAAGATGATTCCTGCACTGACTGGGATATTAAAGGCAAGGAGGTAAAAGGACGTCACTTACCCTATAATTTGAGAGAATTTTGACATTGTGGCTTGGACTAATAGGGGCATAAATATTATGCTGATGAATTATACAGAATTAGATGTGACTCTGTGGTTTGCTACTCACTTGCTATGTGATGTTGGGCAAAGTGTCTTCCTTCTCCGGGCTTCAATTCCTTTATCTGCAGAAGAATGAACTTGGTCTAGTGAAAACTGGTTTCCAAACTGTTCGCTGGAATGCCTTGGAGCAGAGTCTTCTGCAAAAGAAAGGCGGCTACAAGGGAGATATAAAAGGAAAATCATGCAAGTAGCTCTGCCCCAACACCCCTCTGAAATATGGCTTCAACCACAATAGAGTTCTTTTGATCTTTTCTCCTATTATTTTATTACTTAGTGTTTTCATTTTTTTTGTTTTCAGTTATTAAAGTGGTATATGCTTATAATAAAAATTCACTCAGTATAGAATAAGGACAAAAATAATAATAGCACACATGAATATAACATTTGTGTGTTATACATTGTTCTAGGTACTTTATAAATATTAAATTTAAAACAGACATATAAGGTAAAAAGTGAAAAAAGCCTCTTAACGTCTTTTAGAAACCTTTCTCCACACAAATTCTATTCCTCTCCCCCGAGGTAACCACTATTTCCCATTTGATTTGTATCCTCCCAGGTGTTTTCATGTTCATTTAAAATTATATGTTTTACATTTCTAAATATGTATACATATTTATATAAATAGACTCACACACCTTATATTGTTCTGTACTTCTCTTTTTTACTTATCAGGGAAATTGTTCCCTTTTGGTGTATATTAAACTGCTTCACTCTCACATACGGCTGCATTATATTCCATTATTTAACTGTATCTAATAAGTTCTCAGGTGATTAATATTTAAGTTGTGTGAAATATTTTGCAATTATGGTATTACAGGTAATATCCTAGGACTTATCTGTGCACATGTGGAAATACTTCCATAGAGTAGATTTTCAGAGGAAAAATATTAAGACATACAGTATGATCATTTACATTTTGTCAATCTTCCAACTTGACATCCATCCAAAAAGGGCTACACCAATTTACACTCATATCAATGGAATTTCCTATATCCTCACAAATGCTGGACAATATTATTATTTGAAATCTTTGTCAATATGGTGCATTAAAAATATCTCTAGTGGGTCACTGCTGTCCCTACAAAACTCGCAAGCAGGCACCAATCACTGCCCTTGTCATCTGAGGAGACCACACAGGCTGCAAAGATCCCAATCACTGCCCCTGCTGTCCCAGGAGTTTGCAGGCTGCTGCTGCCACTAAGAGACATGGGAGCATGTTCCAATCACTACCCCCACTGTCCTGAGGTTGTGTGGGCCACTGCACCTCCATGCCCTCATATCAAGGAGATACTGGCAAGCACACACTGAGGAAAAAGGCAGCAAGCATCCAAACTAAAAGTAACCCCTCAGTTCCAGAAAAGGTGGTGGAGTAGAAGGATTTGAACTTACTCCCCTCATGAAAGCAACAAAATCAAAACTAGCTGCTTAACAACCATTGACAACAAAGACTGGAACCTACCAAAAAATGTTTACATCCAAAGACAAAGAAGAAGCTACACCGAGATTGTAGGAGTGTCTCTTTCACGATGTAATCAAATCCCATACCTGCTGGGTCAGTGACCAACAAACTGGAAAATAATTATATAGCAGAAGTTCTCCCACAGGAGTGAGAGTTCTGAGCCCCACATCAGGTTCCCTAGCCTGAGGGTTTGGCATCAGGAGGAGCAGCCCCCAGAGCATTAGGCTTCAAAGGCCAGTGGGGTTTGAGAGCAGGAGCTCCACAAGACTGGAGGAAACAGAGATTCTATTCTTGGAGGGTACAAACAAGGTTTCATGTGCACTGGGACCCAGCACAAAGTAGCGACTCAATAGAAGCCTGGGCTAGACATACAGGCAGGTCTTGAAGGGTCTCCGGGGGAGACAGGGGTTGGCTGTGGCTCACTGTGGGAGCAAGGACACTGGTGGTGGAGGTCCTAGGGAATATTGAGTGGTGTGATGTCTCCTGGAGTTCATCATTTTGGCACTGAGACCTGGCCCCACACAACAGCCTGCAGGCTCCAATGCTGGGATGCCTCAGGCCAAACAACAAGCAGGGTGGGAACGTAGCCCCAACCATCAGCAGACAGGCTGCCTAAAGTCATACTGAGCACACAGCCACCTCTAAACACACCCATTGACATGGCCCTGCCCACCAGAGAGTCAAGACCCAGATCCACCGTCATTGGGCAGGCACCAGTCCTTCCCACCAGGAAGCCTGCATAAGCCCCTGAACCAAACTCACCCACCAGAAAGCAGACACCAGAAGCAAGAGGACCTGTGACCCTGCAGCCTATGAAAAGGAGACCACAAACACAGAAATTTATATAAAATGAGATGGCAGAGAAATATGGTTCAGATGAAGGAAAAACATAAAAGCCCAGAAGAACAACTAAGTGAAAAATAATTCACAGTAATGATAGTAAAGATGATCCAAGACCTCCAGAAAGAGTGGAGGCACAGACCAAGAACATGCAAGAAATGTTTAACAAACAGCTAGAAGATTTAAAGAGCAAACAGAGATGAAAAATAAATAACTGAAATGAAAAAAATACACTAGAAATAATCAATAGCAGAAAAAGTGAGACAGAAGAATGAATAAGTGAGCTGGACGACAGAAAAGTGGAAATCACTGCCATGGAACAGAATAAAGAAAAGAGAATGAAAAGAAAAGAGGACAGCATAACAGATTTCTGGGACAACATTATGCAGCAACATTCACATTATAGAAGTCCCAGAAGGAGAAGAGAGAGAGAAAGGACCTGAGAAAATATTTGAAGAGGTTATAACTGAAAATGTCCCTAACAGGGGAAAGGAAATCACAGTCAAGTCCAGGAAGCAAAAAGAGTTCCACACAGGGTAAACCTAAGGAGGAACATGCCATGACACATATTAATCAAAGTGACAAAAATTAAAAACAAAGAGAAAATACTAAATGCAACAAGAGAAAAGCAACAAATAATATACAAAGGAATCCCCATAAGGACATAAGCTGATTTTTTGGCATAAAATTTGTAGGCCAGAAGGGAGTGGCACAAAATATTTAAAGTCATAAAAGGGAAAATATTACAACCAAGAATACTCTACCCAGAAAGGCTCTCATTTGTATTCAATGGAGAAAACAAAAGCTTTACATAGAAGCAAAAACTAAGAGAATTCAGCACCACAAAACCAGCTTTAAAACAAATGCTAGGGGGGACCTTCAAGATGGTGGAAGAGTAAGACATGGAGATCACCTTCCTCCCCACAGATTCATCAAAAATACATCTACATGTGGAACAACTCCTATAGAACACCTACTGAACACTGGCAGAAGACCTCAGACTTCCCAAAAGGTAAGAAAATCCCCACATACCTGGGTAGGGCAAAAGAAAAAAGAAAAAACAGAGACAAAAAATAGGGACAGGACCTGCACTTCTGGGAAGGAGGAAACGTTTCCACACACTAGGAAGATCATTCACTGGTGGAGACAGTGAGGTGGATGGTGCAGAAGCTTCAGAGCCATGGAGGAGAGCGCAGCAACAGAGGTGCAGAGGGCAAAGCGGACAGATTTCCACAGAGGATCCATGCAAACCAGCACTCACCAGGTTGATAGGCTTGTCTACTCACCCGCCAGTGCTGGTGGGGTCTGGGAGCTGAGGCTGGGGCTTTGGAGGTCAGATGCCAGGGGGTGACTGGGGTTGGCTGTGTGAACACAGCCTGAAGGGGGCTAGTGTGCCACAGCTAGCTGGAGTGGGAGTCTAGGAGAATGTCTGGACCTGTCTAAGAGGCAAGAGACCATTGTTCTGGGGTGTGTGAAGAAAGGGGATTCATTCATTGTTTGCCCACAGAAGGCAGAGAATTGCCTAAATGAGATCCAGAGACAGACATGAGCTGAAGGTATCAGCTCAGACCCCAGAGACGGGCATAACACTAATGCTGCTGCTGCAGCCATGGGGAATCCTGTGTGCAAGCACAGGTCACTATCCACACACACCCCCGGGAGCTTGTACAGCACACCACTGCCAGGGTCCCATGATCCAGGGACAAGTTCCCTGGGAGAACACATGGTGAACCTCAAGCTGTTGCAACATCATGCCAGCCTCTGCTGCTGCAAGTTTGCCCCACATTCCAATGATAAATACCATACCCTCCCTCCCCCTGACATGAGTGAGCCAGAGACACCTAATCAGCCATTGCATTAACCCTGTCCTATCTGGGCAGGAACAGATGCCTGAGGGCAGCCTACATGAAGAGGTGGGACCAAAGTCAAAGCAGATCTCCAGGAGCTGTGCAAACAAAGAAGAGAAAGGAAATTTTATCCCTGCAGCCTCAGAAACAGCGGATTAAATCCCCACAAACAACTTGATGCATGCTGCATCTGTGGAATACCTGAATAGACAACAAATCAACCCAAGATTGAGGTGGAGGACTTTGGGAGCAACTGTAGACTTGGGGATTGCTGTCCACGACTGACTTGTCTCTGATTTTTATGTTTATCTTAGTTTAGTGTTTAGTGCTTGTTATCATTGGTGGATTTGTTTATTGGTTTTGTTGCTCTCTTTTTTTATTACTGTGTTTTTATTTTTAAAATTTATTTTTTATTTCTTCTTATTATTATTTCTTTAGTTTTTCTCCCTTATCTTCTGAGCCTGGGGACTGACAGGTTCTTGGTACTACACCCTGGTGTAAGGGTTGAGCCTCTGAGGTGGGAGAGCCGAGTTCAGGACATTGGATCACTGGAGACCTCCACACCTGAAGTAATATCAACCAGCAAGAGCTCTGCCAGAGATCTTGGACTCAATGCTAAAACCCAGATCCACTTAACAACCAGCAAGAACCAGGTCTGGATGTCCCATGCCAAACAACCAGCAAGACAGGAACACAACCCCACCCATTAGCAGAGAGGCTGCCTAAAATCATACTAAGTTCACAGACACACCAAAATAAACCACCAGACGTGGACCTGCCCACTAGAAAGATCCAACCCCATTCACCAGAACACAAGCACCAGTAACCTCCAGCAGGAAGTCTACAGAAGCCACTGAACAAACTCACTCACTGGGGTCAGAAACCAAAAACAACAGGAACTACGAACATGCAACTTACAAAAAGGAGGACCTAAATTCAGTAAGTTAAACAAAAAGAGAAGACAAGAAATATGCAGCAGATGAAGGAACAAGGTAAACACCACCAGAACAAACAAATGAAGAGGAAATGAGAGTCTACTTAAAAAGAAGTCAGACAAATGATAGTAAAGATGATCCAAAATCTCAGAAATACAATAAAGAAAATACAAGAAATGGTTAACAAAGACATAGAAGAACTAAAGAGCAAACAAACAATGATGAACAACACAATAAATGAAATTAAAAATTCTCTAGAAGGAATCAATAGTAGAATAACTGAGGCAGAAGAATGGATAAGTGACCTGGAAGAAAAAAAAAAGTGGAAATCACCACCACACAGAAGAATAAAGTAAAAAAAATGAAAAGAATTGAGGACAGTCTAAGAGATTTCTGAGACAACATTAAATGCACCAACAGTCAAATTATAAGGGTCCCAGAAGGAGAAAAAGAAAGGATCTTAGAAAATATTTGAAGAGATTGTAGTCGAACACTTCCCTAATATGAGAAAGGAAATAGTCAATCAAGTCCAGGAAGGGCAGAGAGTCCCATAAAGGGTAAATCCAAGGAGAAACAAGCCAAGGCACATATTAATCAAATGATGAAAAATTAAATACATAGAAAAAATGTTAAAAGCAGCAAGGGAAAGCAACAAATGACACACAATGGAATCCCCATAAGGTTAATAGCTGAACTTTCAGCAGAAACTCTGAAAGCCAGAAAGGAGTGGCAAGACATATTTAAATTGATGAACGGGAAACTCCTACAACCAAGATTACTCTACCCAGCAAGGATCTCATTCAGATTCCACAGGGAAATTAAAACATTTACAGACAGGCAAGTTAAGAGAATTCACCACCACCCAACCAGATTTACAACAAATGGTAAAGGAACTTTTCTAGGGGGGAAACAGAAGAGAAGGAAATGACCTACCAAAAACAAACCCAAATCAATTAGGAAAATGGTAATAGGAACATACATATTGATAACTACTTTAAATGTAAATGGATTAAATGCTCCAAACAAAAGACATAGAATGGCTGAATGGATAAAAAAACAAGACCCATATATATACTGTCTACAACAGATCCACATCAGACCTAGGGGCACATATAGACTGAAAGTGAGGTGATAGAAAAAGATATTCACTGCAAATGGAAATCAAAAGAAATCTGGAGTAGCAATTCTCATATCAGATAAAATAGACTTTAAAATAAAGACTATTACAAGACAGACAGAAGGACACCATATAATGATCAACGAATCAATCAAAGAAAAAGATATAACAATTGTAAATATATATGCACCCAACACAGGAGCACCTCAATGCATAAGGCAAATGCTAACAGCCATAAAAGGGGAAATCAACAGTAACACAATAATAATAGGGGACTTTAACACCCCACTTTCACCAATGGACAGTCCTCAAGAATGAAAATAAAGAAACACAAACTTTAAATGATACATTAAACAAGATGGACTTAAATGATATTCCTAGGAAATTCTATCCAAAAACAGCAGAATACAATTACTTCTCAAGTGCTCATGGAACATTCTCCAGGAAAGATCATATCTTGAGTCACAAATCAAGCCTCGGGACATTAAAGAAAATTGAAATCATATTTGTTTTTCGCTTTCTGACTTACTTCACTCTGTATGACAGTCTCTAGGTCCATCCACCTCACTACAAATAACTCAGTTTTGTTCCTTTTTATGGCTGAGTAATATTCCATTGTATATATGTGTCACATGTTCTTTATCGATTCATCCATTGATGGACACTTCAGTTGCTTCCATGTCCTGGATATTGTAAATAGAGCTGCAATGAACATTTTGGTACATGACTCTTTTAGAATTGTGGTTTTCTCAGGAAATATGCCCAGTAGTGGGATTGCTGTTCTGTATGGTAGTTCTATTTTAAGGTTTTTAAGGAATGTGCATACTGTTCTCCATAGTGGCTGTATCAATTTACATTCCCATCAACAGGGTAAGAGGGTTCCCTTTTCTCCACACCCTCTCCAGCATTTATTGTTTGTAGATTTTTTGATGATGGCCATTCTGACGGGTGTGAGATGACATGCCATTGTAGTTTTGATTTGAATTTCTCTAATGATTAATGGTGTTGAGCATTCTTTCATGTGTCAGTGGGCAATCTTTATATATCAGAAAGGGAAAAACAAATACTGTATGCTATCACATATATATGGAATCTAAAAAAAAGAAAAAAAATGGTCATGAAGAACCTAGGGGCAAGATGGGAATAAAGATACAGACCTACTAGAGAATGGACTTCAGGATACTGGGAGGGGGAAAGGTAAGCTGGGACAAAGTGAGAGAGTGGCATGGACATATACACACACCAAACTTAAAATAGATAACTAGTGGGAAGCAGCCAGATGGCACAGAGAGATCAGCTCGGTGCTTTGTGACCACATAGAAGGGTGGGATAGGGAGAGTGGGAGGGAGGGAGATGCAAGGGGGAAGAGATATGGGGACATATGTGTATGTATAACTGATTCACTTTGGTATAAAGCAGAAATGAACACACCACTGTAAAGCAATTATACTCCAGTAAAGTTCTTAAAAAAAAAGAAACCATATCAAGCATCTTCTCTGAAACTATGAGACTAGATATCAATTACACGAAAAAAATTATTAAAAAAAACAAACACATGGAGGCTAAAAAATACACTACAAAATAACCAAGAGATCACTGAAGAATTCAAAGAGGAAACAAAAAAATACCTAGAAGAAAATGACACTGCAAACACAATGACCAAAACCTATGGGATGCAGCAAAAGCAGTTCTAAGAGGGAAGTTTATAAGCAATACAGTCTTACCTCAAGAAACAAGAAAAATCTCAAAGAAACAACTTAACCTTACAAGTAAAGCAAATAGAGAAAGAAGAACAAAATTAACACAAAGTTAACAAAAGGCAAGAAATAATAAAGATAAGATCAGAAACAAATGAAAAATAAATTAAGGAAACAGTAACAAAGATCAATAAAGCTGAAAGCTGGTTTTTTTGGGAAGAGAAACAAAATTAAAAAACAATTAGCCAGACTTTTCAAGAAAGAGAGGGAGAAGAACTCAGATCAACAAAATTAGAAATAAAGAAGTAACAATTGACATCGCAGAAATACAAAGGATCATGAGAGCCCACTACAAGCAACTATATGTGAATAAAATGGACAACCTGAAAGAAATATACAAATTCTTAGAAAAGCACAGCATTCTGAGACTGAACCAGGAAGAAAAAGAAAATATAAACAAAAAAATCACACGCACTGAAATTGAAACTCTGATTAAAGTGTACCAAAAAACAAAAGGCCAGGACCAGATGGCTTCACAGGCAAAATCTATCAAACATTTGGAGAAGATCTAATACCTATCCTTCTCAAATTCTTCCAAAATAAAACAGAGGGAGGAACACTCCCAAACTCTTTCTACGAGGCCAGCACCAGCATGATACCAAAACTAGACAAAGATGTCACAAACAAAGAAAACTACAGGCCAATATCACTGATGAACATAGATGCAAAAATCTTCAACACAATACTAGCAAACAGAATCCAACAATATATTAAAAGGATCATACATCATGATTAAGTGGGTTTCACCCCAGGAATGAGAGGATTCTTCAATATACGCAGATCAATCAGTGTGGAACACCATATTATCAAATTGAAGGGTAAAAACAAAATGATCAACTCAATAGTTGGAAAAAAAAAGCATTCATCAAAATTCAACTCCAATTGATGATAAAAACTCTCCAGAAAGTAGGCATAGAGGTAACCTTACTCAAAGTAATTAAGGCAATATACGGCAACAACACAGCCAACATCATTCTCAATGGTGAAAAACCGAAAGCATCTCCACTAAGATCAGGAACAAGACAAGGTTGCTCACTCTCACCACTATTATTCAAAAGAGCTTTGGAAGTTTTCGTCACAGCAACCAGAGAACAAAAAGAAATAAAAGGAGTCCAAATCAGAAAAGAAGTAAAGCTGTCACTGTTTGCAGAAGACATGATACTATACATAAAGAATCCTAAAGATGACACCAGAACACTACTAGAGCTAATCAATGAATTTGGGAAAGTAGCAGCATACAAAATTAATGCACAGAATTCGCTTACATTCCTATACACTAATGATGAAAAATATGAAGGTGATATTAAGAAAACACTCCCATTTACCACTGCAACAAAAAGAATAAAATACCTAGGAATAAACCTACCTAAGGAGACAAAAGACCTGTATGCAGAAAATTATAAGACTCTGATGAAAGAAATTAAAGATGGTACAAACAGATGGAGAGATATACCATGTTCTCAGATTGGAAGAATCAACATTGTGAAAATGACTATACTACCCAAAACAATCTACAGATTGAATGCAATCCCTATCAAACTACCAGTGCATTTTTCACAGAACTAGAACAAAAATTTGCACAATTTGTATGGAAACACAAAAGATCCCGAATAACCAAAACGAAATTGAGAAAGAAAAATGGAGGTGGAGGAATCAGGCTCCCTGACTTTAGACTATAATACAAAGCTACAGTAATCAAGACAGTATGGTACTGGCACAAAAATACAAATATAGATCAATGGAATAGGATGGAAAGCCTAGAGATAAACCCACGCTTATATGGTCACCTTATTTTTGATAAAAGAGGCAACAATATACAGTGGGGAAAAGACAGCCTCTTCAATAAGTGGTGCTGGGAAAACTGGACAACTACATGTAAAAGAATGAAATTAGAACACTCCCTAACACTGTATACAAAAGTAAACTCAAAATGGGTTAAAGACCTAAATGTAAGGCCAGACACTGTAAAATTCTTAGAGGAAAATATAGACAGAACACTCTATGACATAAATCACAGCAAGATCCTTTGGGACCCACCTCTTAGAGAAATGGAAATAAAAACCAAAATTAACAAATGGGACCTAATTAAACTTCAAAAGCTTTTTCACAGCCAAGGAAATTGTAAACAAGACAAAAAGACCACCCATAGAATGGGTGAAAATATTTGCAAACGAAGCAACTGACAAAAAGTTAATCTCCAAAATATACAAGCAGCTCATGCAGCTGAATATCAGAAAAAAAAATCCAGAAATGGTTAGAAGACCTATAGACATTTCTCCAAAGAAGATATACAGATTTCCAACAAACACATGAAAGCATGCTCAACATCACTAATCATTAGAGAAATGCAAATCAAAACTGTAATGTGGTATCACCTCACTCTGGCCAGAATGGCCATCATCAAAAAATCTACAAACAATAAATGCTGGAGTGGGTGTGGAGAAAAGGGAACCCTCTTGCACTGTTGTTGGGAATGTAGATTGATACTGCCACTATGGAGAACAGTATGGATCTTCCTTTAAAAACTAAAAAGAAGAACTCCCATGCGACCCAGCAATCACACTACTGGGCATATGCCCTGAGAAAACCATAATTCAAAAAATGCCATGTACCACAATGTACATTGCAGCTCTATTTACAGTAGCCAGGACATGGAAGCAATCTAAGTTTCCATTGACAGATGAATGGATAAAGAAGATGTGGGACATATATACAATGGAATATTAGTCAGCCATAAAGAGAAATGAAATTGTGTTATTTGTAGTGAGGTGGATGGACCTAGAGTTTGTCATACAGAGTGAAGTAAGTCAGAAAATTAAAAACAAATACCATATGCTAACACATACATATGGAATCTAAAAAAAAATGTTCTGACAAACCTAGGGGCAGTAAAAGAATAAAGAGTCAGATATAGAGAATTGCCTCGAGGACACTGGAAGTGGGAAGTGTAAGCTGGGACGAAGTTGGAGGAAAGCAATGAGATATATACACTACCAAATGTAAAATAGATAGCTAGTGGGAAGCAGCTGCATCATGTAGGGAGATCATCTTGACACTGTGTGACCAACTAGAGTGGTGGGATAGGGAGGGTGGGAGGTGACACAAGAGAGAGGGGATATGGGGATATATGTATACATAAAGCTGATTCAGTTTGTTATACAGCAGGAACTAACACAACATTGTAAAGCAATAATACTCCAATAAAGATATTAGAAAAAAATTGCTAAAGTAACTCCTTTAGGTGGAAAAGAAAAGGCCACAACTAGAAACAAGAAAATTACAAATGGGAAAACTCTCTAATAAAGGAAAGCATATAGTAAAGGTGAGTAATCATCCACACACAAATACAATGTCAAAACCAACAATCATGAGATGAAGAGATTACAAATGGAGAATTATGGAAATGCATTTGAAATGAAATGACCAGCAACTAAAAAGGTTGTTTATATTTATAGACTGCTATAGACTGCTATATCAAAACCTCATGGTAACTGCAAACCGAAAATCTACAATAAACACACACACACACACACACACACACACAAAAGAAAGACAATCCAAACACAACACTAAAGATAGTCATCAAAGTATGAATGGAATAATCACAAGTACTGAAATTGAAACCATGATTTAAAAATTCCAACAAACAAAAGCCCAGGACCAGATGGCTTCACAGGTGATTTTTCTCAAATATTTAGAGAATAGTTAACATCTATCCTTCTGAAGCTCTTCCAAAAAATTTCAGAGGAAGGAAAATTCGCAAACTCATTCTATGAAGCCACCATCATCCTGATTCCAAAATGAGACAAAGATACAACAACAACAAAAACTACAGGCCAATATCAGTGAGGAACATAAACACTTAAATCCTCAACAAAATACAAGAAACTGAAACCAACATTACATTAAGAGGATCATACACCATGATCAAGTGGGATTTATCCCAGGGATGGGAGGATTCTTCAATATCCACAAATAAAACCTTGTGGCACACCACATTAACAAACTGAAGAATAAAAACCATATGATCATCAGAATACATGCAGAAAAAGCTTTTGACAAAATTCTACACCCATTTATGATAAAAACTCTCCAGAATGTTGGGATAGAGAGAAACTACCTCAAGATAATTAAGACAACATATGAAAAACGCATAGCTAACATCATACTCAATGGAGAAAAGCTGAAAGCATTTTTTCTAAGATTAGGAACAAGACAAGGATGTCCACTCTTGCCACTATTATTCAACATAGTTTTTGAAGTCCTAGCCAAAGCAATCAGAGAAGAAAAAAAATAAAAGGAATACAAGTTGGAAAAGAAATAAATTGTCACTTTTTGCAGATAGCATGATGCTATACATAGAGTATCCTAAAGATGCTACCAGAACAATACTAGAGCTCATCAAATGAATTCGGTAAATTTGCAGAATACAAAATTAATGTACAGAAATCTGTTGCATTCCTATAGACTAAAAATGAAGGATCAGAAAAAGAAATAATTCATTTACCATAACATCAAAAAGAATAAAATACCTAGGAATAAACCTACCTAAGGAGGCAAAAGGCCTGTATGCAGAAAACTATAAGATGCTGATGAAAGAAATCAAAGATGACACAAACAGATGGAGAGAAAGACCATGTTCTTGGATTGTAAGAATCAATATTGTCAAAATGACTATACCGAAAGCACTCTACAGATTCATTGCAATCCTTATCAAATTACCAAGGGCATTTTTCACAACATTAGAACCCAAAATTTTACCATTTGTATGGAAACACAAAGGACCCCAAATAATCAAAGCATTCTTGAGAAAGAGAAATGGAGCTGGAAGAATCAGGATCCCTTGCTTCAGACTATACTACAAAGCTACAGTCATCAAAACAATATGGTACTGGCACAAAAACAGAATTATAGGTGAATGGAACAGGATAGAAAGTCCAGAGATAAACCCACGTAACTATGGTCAACTAATCTATGACAAAGGAGGCAAGAATTTACAATGGAAAAAGACAGCCTCTTCAATAAGTGATGCTGTGAAAACTGGACAGATATATGTAAAAGAATGAAATTAGAACACTCACTAACACCATACACAAAAATAAACTCAAGATGGATTAAAGACCTAAATGTAAATCCAGATACTATAAAACTCTTAGAGAAAAACATAGGGAGAACACTCTCTGATGTAAATCACAGCAATATATTACTGGATCCACCTCCTAGAGTAAAGAAAATAAAAACAAAAATAAACAAATGGGACCTAATTAAACTTTAAAGATTTTGCACAGCAAAGGAAACCATTAACAAAACGAAAAGACAGCTTACAGAGTGGGAGAAAATATTTGCAAGTGAAGTGACTGACAAGGGATTAATCTCCAAAATATAAAAACAACTCATGCACCTCAATATTAAAAAAGGAAACAACTTAATCAAAAAATGGGCCGAAGATCTAAATAGACATTTCTCCAAATAAGACATACAGATGACCAAAAAGTACATGAAAATTTGCTCAGCATAGCTAATTATTAGGGAAATGAAAATCAAAACTACAACTAGGTATCACCTCACATATATCTGAACGGCCATCATCAAAATGTCTACAAACAATAAATCCCGGAGAGGGTGTGGAGAAAAGGGAACCCTCCTACCCTGTTGTTAGGAATGTAAGTTGGTACAAACAGTATGGAGGTTCCTTAAATACTAAATATAGAACTACCATATGATCCGGCAATACCACTACTGGGCATATATCCAGAGAAAACCATAATTCAAAAAGATACAATAACCCCAATGTTCATTGCAGCACTATTTACAATAGCCAAGACATGGAATCAACCTAAATGTCCATCAAAAGAAGGATGGATTAAGAGGATGTAGTACATATATACAATGGAATATTATTCAGCCATAAAAAAGAATGAAATAATGCTATTTGTGGCAACATGGTTGGACCTAGAGATTATCATACTAAGTGAAGTAAGTCAGAAAGAGAAAGAAATATCATATGATATCGCTTATATGTGGGACTGAAAAAAAATCATACAAAGGAATTTATTTACAAAACAGTAACAGACTTGCAGACTTTGAAAATAAACTTGTTGTTAGCAAAGGGGAAAACATGGGGGGGTAGGGATAAATCAAAAGGTTGGGATTAACTTATACACACTACTACATATAAAATAGATAATCAACAAGGACCTATTGTATAGCACAGGGAACTCTACTCAATATTCTATAATAACCTATATGGGAAAAGAATCTGAATAAAGAATGTATATATGTATATGTATATGTATAACTAAATCATTTTGCTGTATACCTGAAACTAACACAACGTTGTAAATCAACTATACTCCAATAGAAAATAAAATTATAAAATAATAAAAAATTAAAATGATATCTCATTGCTGATTTTATTTACATTTTCTTGATTACTAGTGCACTTGAGTTTCTTCTCTTATGTTAGTTGGCCATTTGTATTTGTTCTTCTGTGAATTTCTTTTTCTCTATTTTTACTTTTTCTTTTTTAATTCCTAAGCTCTCTATGCCTATTTTAGGTATCAATCCTTTCTCTGAATAACATTGGAACTTGAGTCTCTGGTCTGTTGCTTATTTTCAAAATTCTGGTTTTAATCTTTATGTAGTCAAATTTAGTGTTTGAAGAATTTATGTCTCCTTGGTTTGTGTTACTTATGAAGGCTGTCCCACTCCAATATTATAATATTCTTCTCCTTTATATTCCCCTAGTTTTTTTTTTACTGTTTTTTCTCATCTCATTTGTTTTCTCATGTTTAATACAACAATATTTAGTTTGTATTAAAGATGAGATGATTTAGTGTTTGTTGTAATATGTAAGTGCCTAACTTTTCCCCCCAGATTAATAGGTAAATGTTCAAGCATCTTTATTGGATAGCCTATCCATCCTTCTTCACACTCATTTGAAATGTTACCTTTATCAGTGAATAAATTCCCATATGTTCATGAATTTGTTTCTGGTCTCTATTCTGCTCTGTTTCTCTTCATATCTTTCATTGAATACAGTTCTGCATAAGAAGGTAGTTTATTAAGTCTGAGTGATAATCCATTGTGTGTGTAAATATATATATATACCGAATTTTCTTTATATATTCATCCATCAACAGAAATGTAGGTTGTTTCCGTATCTTGGCTACTGTGAAAAATGTCACAACAAATATGGGGTACAGATATTTCCTTTAAATACTGATTTCATTTCCTTCAAATATACATCCAGAAATGGGACCGTTATATCATATAGTAGTTCTATTTTTAATTTTTTGTGGACCCCCTATTATTTTCCACAGTGACTGTACTAATTTACATTCCCACAAACAATACACAGGGGCTCTCTTTTCTCCATATCCTTGCCAAAACCTGTTATCGATTGTCATTTTTTATAACAGCTAACTTAACAGGTATGAGGTGATATCTCATTGTGGTTTGACTTACATTTCCCTGATGATTATTTATGTTGAGCACCTTTACCTGTTGGCCATTTTTATGTCTTTTTTTTTTTTCTGGCCGCACTGTGCAGCATGCAGGATCCTATTCCTCTGACCAGGGATTGAACCCATGCCCCCTGCATTGGGAGCGTGTAGTCTTAACCAGTGGACCACCAGGGAAGTCCCTGTATGTTTGTTTGTTTGTTTTTGAGAAATATATACTCAAATCCTCATCTCATTTTTAAAAATCAGGTTATTTATTTATTTATTTTTGCTACTGAGTTGCCATTTGAGACAACATGGATGAACCCAAAGGACATTATGCTAAATGAAATAAGACGGACACAGAAAGACAAAAACTGCAGGATCTCACTTATATGTGGAATGTAAAAAATTCAAACTCATAAAAGCAGAGAGTAGAAGTTAGATTCCAGGGGCTGAAGAGCTGGAGAAATGGGGAGATGTTTCTTTATTGGCTGATAATAGGCAATCATTAAATGGGTCCCCACACTTTATCACTCACTTGCCCTTCCAGGAATCCTTTGGTGATTTTGGGAGAAAGCTCATTTTGCTTCCTGCTGACTGTGTACTACAAGGAAGCTTGTATTTTAAGTATAATCCCCATGTGACAGAATAACCCGCAACCAGTAGCAGTCCATACCCAGGCCCATACCTCCCAGGCTTCATCATGACGTACTTTGTCAGGTGGGATGCTGGCTCTTGCTCTGTCCAACTTTAGACTTTCCAGTAATTGCTGCTGAATGACCTAGCCAATCTTGGGATAACCTTGCAATCTCCTATCCAGAAAGGAAGTGTGGGGATTAGAAGATTCTGGTAGATCTCGTGTCTGGCATTGTAAAGGGGGGAATGAGACTGTAACCATGGCTGTTCAAATAATATAGTTTACATTTAATAATAATCTAATGATATGGCTAAACTTTTCTGAGTACCTACTGTGCTGAAGCACTTTATGCATATTCTTTTCAGTCTTCATAATAACCCTGTGAGGTATAAGTTAATACCCCCAGTTTGGATATTAGGGAATTGATAATCAGAGAGGTGAAATTACTTGCCTAAGGTCACACACTTAGAAGCCCAAAGAAGGGAAGGAGAGCAGTGTGACCTGGGTGCCTTTGGAGCTAGGCAGAGTAGAGTTCAAACTCTAGCTCTGCCACTTGCTAGATGAGTAACCTTGGTCATGTCACTTTCCTTTTTGGCTTTTTTTTCTTTTTCTTTTTTTTTCCTTTTTGGCTTTTTTATATGTTGAATGGGAATCTCTGCTTTGCCTCCTCATAGAGCTATTGTGAGGATTATGTGTAATTAGCAATAATGAATTTAAAGAACCTGACACAGAGTGAACATTAAAAAATGGCAACTCTATTACCCAAGGTCATCATAGCCTGCATTGTAACCTAGGTGTTTGGATCTAGCTCAGTCTCACACATGTAGAAAAAGAAATTATGGTTATGATTGGGGAAAGGGGGGCATAAATTGGGAGATTGGGACTGACATATACACACTACTATAAATAAAATAGATAACTAATAAGGACCTAACGTATAGTACAGGGAACTCTACTCAATACTCTGTAATGGCCTATATGGGAAAATAATCTTAAAAAGAGTGGATATATGTATATTTATAACTGATACACTTTGCTGTACAACAGAAGCTAACAGAACATTGTAAATCAACTTTAATAAAAATTTAAAAAAACACCTTATAGTGTCTTTTCCACCATTGCTTTTGGAATAAAAACCATGGTCCTTATATTAGCTCACAAAGTCCTGTATGGCCTAGGCCTCTCTGATTTCCTTTCATAATGCCCTCCCCTGTGCTGATAGCTCTCCAGACACACTGATATTCTTTATTATCCTTAAATACAAACGAGCTCAATTCAACCTTAGGGTCTGTGCATTAAAATTCCCCCTTTCTGGAACTCTTAATATGACTGGTTTTGTCTTCTATTTTCCGGTCTCAGCTTCAACATTCTCTCCCTGGAGAGACCTTTCCAACCAAACTGTCTAATCTATCCCTGGCCTCTATCCCATTACTTCATGTTCATTACTTCATTGTGTTTTCCATAGTGTTTATTGCTATTTGACATTTTATTATTTGCTTATGTGTTTAGGTATTTATTTTCTTTTACTGTGTATACTTATGACTGCAGGGACTTTTCTGAGTCGTTCACTATTGTATTTCCAGTACTCAAAACATTGCCTGTCACATAGCAGATGTTGAATAAATATGTGTTGAATAAATGAACGAATGAATCTTTCCAAAGTCTGATGTATGAAAAAGGGTAACAAAACCTGAGTTTCTGTGAAGAACTTAGCACAGAATGAGGATCAAATACCCAATAGTTTTCATTCTTCTGTGCTCTTGGATTCTTGGTATGCACACTCAGCATTGCTGAACTGATTTGTTCTGGATGCCACAGCCCTTTGATGTTTTCTGTTAGGCCCAAGCACCTGAATTCTGATGAACATTATCCTGGAGGATCTGCCCAGGGACAGGTCTCCTATCTTTCTCCGCTCTGGGCTCACCATAGGGAGCACTCTACAATGGGGCTCACTAACTCATCAGTGCCAAACAGTCTGGGCTTGCCTTGATAGTCCTAAGCAGGGCGACTCCTGGACTGATGCCCCTCCTAGTCAGCACAGATAAATATCTCTTATTCCTTCATACATGTAGCTATCATTCTTCATTATTCACCATGCCAGAGGAAGCAGAGGTCTTTACCAAATGGACGTGTTATAAGGAACATAAGACATCATGTGGTAGACACTAATTCCCATTTTTGGATGGGGAAAATGAGGCCCAAGGAGGGTAAAGAATGTCCCCCAGGACCACAAGATTAGAATTGATTCCTTATCCTCGGTCTAGTGTCAGGAGCCCATTTCTATTTTCTCCAAACATAGTACTATGCTCTCAGGAATTCTTTAGAGTAGGGGAGTGAATCTGAATAGACAGGAGGTATGTAGTTTGAAGAAATATATTTGGAATACTTACTAAAAGGAAACTGGGGCAAAATTAACTTCAGATGGAGACTACCCAAAAGTTAGAGTGAGGAGTGTATGGGTTTAAAAAGTTAATATGTATGGTGATTCAAGTCTCCTCCACACTTCTAATAGCTACATTTAACAGAATCATTTTTATTTTCATAGTGATGGCTTTTAGAGGATTTTCATATCCAGTTTTCTCATTTGATCAAGCCATTACTGTGCCCCTTGTCACATGCTGCCATTTATTCCTGTAACCCCTTTCTTTTACACTAATCATCATACTTTGTTACTGTAACTTGTTTGTCTTCACCTTTATTGTTTATCACTGCCTCTCCAGCACCTAGCATAGTGCCTGACATGTAATAGGTGATCAGTATATATTTGTTGAACTAAGGAATAAAATACTGTCTCACAGATGTGCATATTGAAGACCAAGGACAAGAAATGTGCTGTTCAAAGTCAAATACTATCAAAGTGACAGAGTCAAGACTCCAGCATAGGTCTCCTGATTTCCAGGGAGGTCACTGCTCTTTCTGCCACTGGTTATCTGGTAATAGTAGGAACAATAGTACTAATTGATACCATTTGTTGTTGATGTTCTGGGCACAGTATATTATCTGATCAGACTAAATAACAGTTCTAGAACTTTATAGCTGATCTCTCTGCCTAGAACACCTTTCTATATATATTGCTTCTCTCCTACTCATTCTTTAAGAGAATCTTGGGTATTTTCCTCCAAAAAACATTCCATAATCCAGCCTATGTAGGCTTAGATCACCTTTGTATTTGTTCAAAGCTCTGACCTAGCACTTATCCCACTATATTGTCATTATCTCTCTCACCCACTTAGACAATGAGCCCCTTGAGAGTGGGGACAACATCTTCTTTATCTCACAGAAACTAGCTTATGTTATGAGTAAATATTTCATACATCAATAAATTATTGAATTTCCACTTCATCATCTTAGTCACTGCTTGGGAAAGTTAGCAGTAATTATATTGCTAAAGGAATGGGTGTCATTCCTTAATATTCATTAGAGCACTTGGCATGCATCTTAAATGTACAGATTCTTAGACTCTCTCTCCTCACTGCAACACCCAGTGAAATTCAGATTCAGTAGGTCTGGAGTGTGGACAGGAATTTGCATGTTTTATAAGCCTCTCAGGTGATTCTGATGCAGTTGGTCCTTGGAACATACCTTGAGAACCCCTGAAATAAGCGTGAGTCGCGCTACCCATGGAAACAATTCTGGCAGTTTGCTGTACCTTCATCTATGAGGGAAGACACAGTAGCAGCTCATATCAGTGGTGCAGTTCACAGCTATGAATTTCAGAGGTTGTCTAGAAGACTGGTTTCTGCAGACACTCGTTAAAAATGCTCCTCTGGTCATTGCACTTGGTATTATTTCCTCCTTGAGACATTATGGTGTGGTGGAGAGCACATTTCTCTGGAAGGGAGGAGGTTTGAGTGATGATTAAATGATCAGAGACATGTCTCTAACCATCTTTGAGTCTCAGTTGTTCATCTATGAAATGGAGATCAATTGGCCTTTCCATCTAGTACCTACCTCACAGGGCTATGTTGAAAATAAAATAAAATAGATCAAGAAGCTAATATAGTGCCTGAGTCAGCATAGGTGTTCAGTAAATGAGAGTGAAATGCATAAAACGATACCATCCCAGCTCTTCTGCTTAATCATTGAGCCTCTTTTCAGTGGGTCTCATATTCCTTGTTTGTCAATTAATGTGACAAGGCATTAGCAGGATGATTTCCAAGGTGTATTGAGTTCTGCGTTGTTGGCTGTCAGACAGGGTTTAATGTCAGGCCTGATCTAGAGTTTTTTTGAAGTGGGCCATCACCGTGTGCAATGTTTCTGATCAGTCCTGGTTTGGTACATTACCATCTATTTTTCCTGTCTCCTTGATCTTTGACCTTGTTCTCCATTCTGTGTGAGGATGACACTTTTTTTGAGAGAAGACAGGAAGAGGATTCTTTTCACGGCAGGGGAAAGAGCAATGGAATTGACAAGAGGTGGAATACTAACTTTAGTGTGGTCTTGATTTGATTCTGAGTTATTTCTTGTGAATGATACACTAGTTGGTGTTTCAAAGCCTACTAAGTTGTTAACTTTGGTAGTTTCATTGAAAACTAACTTTGATATTAATTCAGAGAAGAGGAGAAGGAGGGAGGTCAGGAAAGATGGGTGGTTTGTTTGTAAATGTTTTTATTTGTTTGTTTTATAACTGCAAGTACGCAGGGGCATAGAAAGCCATTGAAGAGTTGGAAGATTTGAACTTTGTGAAGCAGCATTTATTAAAAGGCCTTTCAAGGAGTCAGAAAAGCAGAAGCTAAGAAAAGGGTCACAATTCTCATGACACGCTCCTCAAAATGACATTGCTACATAATACTAATATTAGCTAACAATGAATTTCTATACTGCTTACTCTGTTCCAGGCACAAGTCATAACATTTCCATGTCTTAACATTTTTAAGCCAAATAACAATCTATGGGAGAAATATCTATTTAGATCTCTCACCCATTTTTTGATTTTTTTTTGTTTTTCTTATTTAGCTGCATGAGCTGTTTGCATATTTTAGAGATTAATCACCTGTCCGTCATTTTGGTGGCAAATATTTTCTCCCATTCTGTGTGGTGTCTTTTCATTTTGTTTATGGTTTCCTTTGCTGTGCAAAAGATCTTAAGTTTAATTAGGTCCCATTTGTTTATTTTTATTTTCATTACTCTAGGAGATGGATACAAAAATATATTGCTGCATTTTATGTCAGAGAGAGTTTGGCCTAGGTTTTCCTCTAAAAGTTTTATAGTATCCAGCCTTACATTTAATCCTTTAATCCATCTTGAGTTTATTTTTATGTATGGTGTTAGGGAGTGTTCTAATTTCATTCTTTCACATGTAGTAGTCCAGTTTTCCCAGCACCACTTATTGAAGAGACAGTCTTTTCTCCATTGTATGTTCTTGCCTTCTTTGTCATAGATAAGGTGTGTGGGTTTACCTCAGTGCTTTCTATCCTATTCCATTGATCTATATTTCTGTTTTTGCGCCACTACCATAGTGTTTTGATGACTGTGGCTTTGTAGTATATTCTGAAGTCAGGGGGCCTGTTTCCTCCATCTCTGTTTTTCTTCCTCAAGATTGCTTTGGCTATTCAGAGTCTTTTGTGTTTCCATACAAATTTTAAACATTTTTTGTTCTAATTCTGTGAAAAGTGCCCTTGGTAATTTGATATGGATTGCATTGAATCTGTAGATTGCTTTGGACAGTATAGTCATTTTCACAATATTGATTCTTCCTAGCCAAGAACATGGTATATCTCTCCATCTGTTGGTGTCATCTTTGATTTCTTTCATCAGCATCTTATAGTTTTCAGAGTACAGGTCTTTTGCCTCCTTAGGTAGGTTTATTCCTAGGTATTTTATTCTTTTTGATGCAATGGTAAATGGGATTGTTTCCTTAATTTCTCTTTCTGATCTTTTGTTGTTACTGTATAAGAATGCAAGTTTTCTGTGCATTAAGTTTGTATCCTGCAACTTTACTGAAATCAAGTATGAGCCCTAGAATTTTGTGCTAGCATCTTTAGGAAGGTCTAAATAGACATTTCTCTAAAGAAGACATTCAGGTGGCCAAAAAGCACATGAAAAGATGCTCAACATCACTAATTATTAGAGAAATTCAAATCAAAACTACAATGATGTATCACCTCACACCAGTCAGAATGGCCCTCATCATAAATATCTACAAACAATAAATACTGGAGAGAAATAGGAGAAAAGGGAACCCTTGTACACGGTTGGTGGGAATGTAATTTGGTACAGCTTCTGTAGAGAACAGTATGGACACTCCCTAAAAAACTAAAAACAGAGCTACCATATGATCCTGCAATCCCACTCCTGAGCATATATCCAGAGAAAAAACATGGTCCTAAAGGATATATGCACCCCAATGTTCAGTGAAGCAATGTTTACAATAGCCAAGACATGGAAGCAACATAAATGTCCATCATCAAAGGAATGAATAGAGAAGGTGTGGTACATATATACAATGGAATATTACTCAGCCATTAAAAAAATTAAATAATACCATTTGCTGCAACATGGATGGACCTAGAGATTGTCATACAAAGTGAAGTAAGTCAAACAGGGAAAGAAAACTATCGTATGATATCATATATGCAGAATCTTAAAAAAAAAGATACAAGTGAACTTCTTTACAAAACACAAACAGACTCACAGACTTAGAGAATGAATTTATGATAGAGGGAAGGGTGGGGGGAGGGATAGGGAGTTTAGGATTGACATATACACACTGCTATATTTAAAATGGATAACCAACAGGGACCTACTGTATAGCACAGGGAACTCTGCTCAATATTATGTAACAACATAAATGGGAAAATAATTTGAAAAAGAATAGATACATATATATGTATAACTGAATCACTTTGCTGTACACCTGAAAGTAACACAACTTTGTTAATCAACTTCACTCCTATAAAATTATAAAAACAAACACACAAAAACAACCTATGGAAGAAGTACTATTTTTTTCTTTTTTTCTTTTTTTACATTTTTATTGGAGCATAATTGCTTTACAATGGTGTGTTAGTTTCTGCTTTATAACAAAGAGAATCAGTTATACATATACATATGTTCCCATATCTCTTTCCACTTGTGTCTCCCTCCTGCCCACCCTCCCTATACCACCCTTCTAGGTGGTCACAAAACACCGAGCTGATCTCCTTGTGCTATGTGGCTGCTTCCCACTAACTATTTATTTTAGGTTTAGTAGTGGATATATCTCCATGCGAGTCTCTCACTTTGTCACAGCTTACCTTTCCCCCTCCCCATATTCTCAAGTCCATTCTCTAGTAGGTATGTCTATTTATTCCTGTCTTACCCCTAGGCATTTCATGACATTTTTTTTCTTAAATTCCAAACATATGTGTTAGCATACGGTACTTGTTTTTCTCTTTCTTATTACTTCACTCTGTATGACAGACTCTAGGTCCATCCACCTCATTACAAATAACTCAAATTTGTTTCTTTCCATGGCTGAGTAATATTCCATTGTATACATGCTCCACATCTTCTTTATCCATTCATGCAATGATGGACACTTAGGTTGTTTCCACCTCCTGGCTATTGTAAATACAGCTGCAATGAACATTTTGGGACATGACACTTTTTGGGTTATGGTTTTCTCAGGGCATATGCCCAGTAGTGGGATTGCTGGGTCATATGGTAGTTCTATTTGTAGTGTTTTAAGGAACCTCCATACTGTTCTCCATAGTGGTGGTACCAATTCACATTCCCACCAGCAGTGCAAGAGTGTTCCCTTTTCTCCACACCCTCTCCAGCACTTACTGTTTCTAGATATTTTTTATTAAAATCATTATTGGGGTATAATTGCTTTACAATGGTGTTTTAGTTTCTGCTTTACAACAAAGTGAATCAGTTATACATATACATATATTCCCATATCTCTTCCCTCTTGCATCTCCCTCCCTCCCACCCTCCCTATCCCACCCCTCCAGGAGGTCACAGAGCACCGAGCCGATATCCCTGTGCCATGCGGCTGCTTCCCAATAGTTATCTACCTTACGTTTGTTAGTGTGTATATGTCCATGACTCTCTCTCGCCCTGTAACAGCTCACCCTTCCCCCTCCCCATATCCTCAAGTCTGTTCTCCAGTAGGTCTGTGTCTTTATTCCTGTCTTACCCCTAGGTTCTTCATGATATTTTTTTTCTTCTTAAATTGCATATATATGTGTTAGCATATGGTATTTGTCTTTTTTTTCTGACTTACTTCACTCTGTATGAAAGACTCTAGGTCTATCCACCTCATTACAAATAGCTCAATTTCGTTTCTTTTTATGGCTGAGTAATATTCTATTGTATATATGTGCCACCTCTACTTTATCCATTCATCCGATGATGGGCACTTAGGTTGTTTCCATCTCCAGGCTATTGTAAATAGAGCTGCAATGAACATTTTGGTACATGACTCTTTTTGAATTTTGGTTTTCTCAGGGTATATGCCCAGTAGTGGGATTGCTGGGTCGTATGGTAGTTCTATTTGTAGTTTTTAAAGGAACCTCCATACTGTTCTCCATAGTGGATGAACCAATTCACATTCCCACCAGCAGTACAAGAGTGTTCCCTTTTCTCCACACCCTCTCCAGCATTTATTGTTTCTAGATTTTTTGGTGATGGCCATTCTGACTGGTGTGAGATGATATCTCATTGTAGTTTTGATTTGCATTTCTCTAATGATTAAAGATGTTGAGCATTCTTTCATGTGTTTGTTGGCAGTCTGTATATCTTCTTTGGAGAAATGTCTATTTAGGTCTTCTGCCCATGTTTGGATTTGGTTGTTTGTTTTTTTGTTATTGAGCTGCATGAGCTGCTTGTAAATTTTGGAGATTAATCCTTTGTCAGTTGCTTCATTTGCAAATATTTT
>NW_021703779.1:55421971-55495149 GCF_005190385.1 Monodon monoceros | reverse complement strand
GATTGGGTTGTTTGTTTTTTTGTTATTGAGCTGCATGAGCTGCTTGTAAATTTTGGAGATTAATCCTTTGTCAGTTGCTTCATTTGCAAATATTTTCTCCAATTCTGAGGGTTGTCTTTTGGTCTTGTTTATGGTTTCCATTGCTGCGCAAAAGCTTTGAAGTTTCATTAGGTCCCATTTGTTTATTTTTGTTTTTATTTCCATTACTCTAGGAAGTGAGTCAGAAAGGATCTTGCTGTGATTTATGTCATAGAGTGTTCTCCCTATGTTTTCCTCTAAGAGTTTGATAGTTTCTGGCCTTACATTTAGGTCTTTAATCCATTTTGAGCTTAGTTTTCTGTATGGTGTTAGGGAGTGATCTAATCTCATACTTTTACATGTATTTGTCCAGTTTTCCCAGCACCACTTATTGAAGAGGCTGTCCTTTCTCCACTTTACATTCATGCCATCTTTATCAAAGATAAGGTGTCCATATGTGTGTGTGTTTATCTCTGTGCTTTCTATCCCTTTCCATTGATCTATCTTTCTGTTTTTGTGCCAGTACCATACTGTCTTGATTACTATAGCTTTGTAGTATAGTCTGAAGTCAGGGAGCCTGATTCCTCCAGCTCCTTTTTTCAATCTCAAGATTGCTTTGGCTATTCGGGGTCTTTTGTGTTTCCATACAAATTGCGAAATTTTTTGTTCTACTTCTGTGAAAAATGCCAGTGGTAGTTTGATAGGGATTGCACTGAATCTATATATTGCTTTGGGTAGTAGAGTCATTTTCACAATGTTGATTATTTCAATCCAAGAACATGGTATATCTCTCCATCTTCTTGTATCATCTTTAATTTCTTTCATCAGTGTCTTATAATTTTCTGCATACAGGCCTTTTCTCCTTAGGTAGGTTTATTCCTAGATATTTTATTCTTTTAGTTGCAATGGTAAATGGGAGTGTTTTCTTGATTTCACTTTCAGATTTTTCATCATTAGTATATAAGAATGCCAGAGATTTCTGTGCATTAATTTTGTATCCTGCTACTTTACCAAATTCATTGATTAGCTCTAGTAGTTTTCTGGTAGCATATTTAGGATTCTCTATGTATAGTACCAATGATTGGCGAACAGATTTACTTCTTTTCTGATTTGGATTCCTTTTATTTCCTTTTCTTCTCTGATTGCTGTGGCTAAAACTTCCAAAGCTATGTTGAATAACAGTGGTGAGACTGGGAAACCTTGTCTTGCTCCTGATCTTAGCGGAAATGCTTTCAGTTTTTCACCATTGAGGATGATGTTGGCTGTGGGCTTGTCATATATGGCCTTTATTATGTTGAGGAAATTTCCCTCTATGCCTACTTTCTGCAGGGCTTTTATCATAAATGGGTGTTGAATTTGGTCAAAAGCTTTCTCTGCATCTATTGAGATGATCATATGGTTTTTCTCCTTCAATTCGTTAATATGGTTTATCACATTGATAGATTTGCATATATTGAAGAATCCTTGCATTCCTGGGATAAACCCCACTTGATCATAGTGTATGATCCTTTAAATGTGCTGTTGGATTCTGTTTGCTAGCATTTTTTGGGGATTTTTGCATCTATGTTCATCAGTGATATTGGCCTGTAGTTTTCTTTCTTTGTGACATCTTATTCTGGTTTTGGTATCAAGGTGATGGTGGCCTCGTAGAAGGAATTTGGGAGTGTTCCTCCCTCTGCTATATTTTGGAAGAGTTTGAGAAGGAGAGGTGTTAGCTCTTCTCTAAATGTTTGATAGAATTCGCCTGTGAAGCCATCTGGTCCTGGGCTTTTGTTTGTTGGAAGATTTTTAATCACAGTTTTAATTTCAGTGCTTGTGATTGGTCTGTTCATATTTTCTATTTCTTCCTGATTCAGTCTTGGCAGGTTGTGTATTTCTATGAATTTGTCCATTTCTTCCAGATTGTCCATTTTATTGGCATAGAGTTGCTTGTAGTAATCTCTCATGATCTTTTGTATTTCTGCAGTGTCAGTTGTTACTTCTCCTTTTTCATTTCTAATTCTATTGATTTGAGTCTTCTCCCTTTTTTGCTTGATGAGTCTGGCTAATGGTTTATCTATTTTGTTTATCTTCTCAAAGAACCAGCTTTTAGTTTTATTGATCTTTGCTATTGTTTCCTTCATTTCTTTTTCATTTATTTCTGATCTGATTTTTATGATTTCTTTCCTTCTGCTAGCTTTGGGGTTTTTTTGTTCTTCTTTCTCTAATTGCTTGAGGTGCAAAGTTAGGTTGTTTATTCAAGATGTTTCCTGCTTCTTAATGTGGGCTTGTACTGCTATAAACTTCCCCCTTAGAACTGCTTTTGCTGCATCCCATAGGTTTTGGGTCGTTTTGTCTCCATTTTCATTTGTTTCTAGGTATTTTTTTTATTTCCTCTTTGATTTCTTCAGGGATCACTTCATTATTAAGTAGTGTATTGTTTAGCCTCCATGTGTTTGTATTTTTTCCACATCTTTTCCTGTTATTGATGTCTAGTCTCATGGTGTTGTGGTCGGAAAAGATACCTGATACAATTTCAAATTTCTTAAATTTACCAAGGCTTGATTTGTGAAACAAGATATGATCTATCCTGGATATTGTTCCATGAGCACTTGAGAAAAATGTGTATTCTGTGGTTTTTGGATGGAGTGTCCTATAAATATCAGTTAAGTCCATCTTGTTTAATGTATCATTTAAAGCTTGTGTTTCCTTATTTATTTTCATTTTGGATGATCTGTCCATGGGTGAAAGTGGTGTGTTAAAGTCCCCTACTATGAATGTGTTACTGTCAATTTCCCATTTTATGGCTGTTAGTATTTGCCTTATGTATTGAGGTGCTGCTATGTTGGATGCATAAATATTTATAATTGTTATATCTTCTTCTTGGATCGATCCCTTGATCATTATGTAGTGTCCTTCTTTGTCTCTTCTAATAGTCCTTATTTTATAGTCTATTTTTTATGATATGAGAATTGCTACTCCAGCTTTCTCTTGGTTTCCATTTGCATGGAATATCTTTTTCCACCCCCTTACTTTCAGGCTGTATGTGTCTCTACGTCTGAAGTGGGTCTCTTGTAGACAGTATATATAAGGGTCTTGTTTTTGTATCCATTCAGCCAAACTCTGTCTTTTGGTGGGAGCATTTAGTCCATTTACATTTAAGGTAATAATCGATATGCATGTTCCTATTCCCATTTTCTAAATTGTTTTGAGTTCGTTATTATAGGTCTTTTCCTTCTCTTGTGTTTCTTGTCTAGAGAAGTTCCTTTAGCATTTGTTGTAAAGCTGGTTTGGTGGTGCTGAACTCTCTCAGCTTTTGCTTGTCTGTAAAGGTTTTAATTTCTCCATTAAATCTGAATGAGATCCATGCTGGGTAGAGTAGTCTTGGTTGCAGGTTTTTCTCCTTCATCACTTTCAGTACGTCCTGCCACTCCCTTCTGGCTTGTAGGGTTTCTGCTGAGAGATCAGCTGTTAACCTTATGGGGATTCCCTTGTGTGTTATTTGTTGTTTTTTGCTTGCTGCTTTTAATATGCTTTCTTTAATTTTTGACACTTTGATTAATTTGTGTCTTGGTGTATTTCTCCTTGGATTTATCCTGTATGGGACTCTCTGTGCTTCCTGGACTTGATTAACTATTTCCTTTCCCATATTAGGGAAGTTTTCAACTATAATCTCTTCAAATATTTTCTCAGTCCCTTTCTTTTTCTCTTCTTCTTCTGGAACCCCTATAATTCGAATGTTGGTGCGTTTAATGTTGTCCCAGAGGTCTCTGAGACTGTCCTCAGTTCTTTTCATTCTTTTTTCTTTATTCTGCTCTGCAGTATTTATTTCCACTATTTTGTCTTCCAGGTCACTTATCCGTTCTTCTGCCTCAGTTATTCTGCTATTGATCCCATCTAGAGGACTTTTAATTTCATTTATTGTGTTGTTCATCGTTGCTTGTTTCATCTTTATTTCTTCTAGGTCCTTGTTAACTGTTTCTTGCATTTTGTCCATTCTATTTCCAAGATTTTGGATCATCCTTACTATCATTATTCTGAATTCTTTTTCAGGTAGACTGCCTATTTCCTCTTCATTTGTTAGGTCTGGTGCATTTTTGTCTTGCTCCTTTATCTGCTGTGTGTTTTTCTGTCTTCTCATTTTGCTTAACTTACTGTGTTTGAGGTATCCTTTTTGCAGGCTGCAGGTTCATAGTTCCCGCTGTTTTTGATGTCTGTCTCCAGTGGCTAAGGTTGGTTCGGTGGGTTGTGTAGGCTTCCTGCTGGAGGGTACTAGTGCCTGTGCTCTGGTGGATGAGGCTGGATCTTGTCTCTCTAGTGGGCAGGTTCACGTCTGGTGGTGTGTTTTGGGGTGTCTGTGGCCTTATTATGATTTTAGGCAGCCTCTCTGCTAATGGGTGGGGGTGTGTTCCTGTCTTGCTAGTTGTTTGGCATAGGCTGTCCAGCACTGTAGCTTGCTGGTCGTTGAGTGAACCTGGGTGCTGCTGTTAAGATGGAGGTCTCTGGGAGATTTTCACCGTTTGATATTATGTGGAGCTGGGAGGTCTCTTGTTGACCAGTGTCCTGAAGTTGGCCCTCCTGCCTCAGGCTACCCTGACTCCTGGCTGGAGCACCAAGAGCCTTTCATCCACACGGCTCAGAATAAAAGGGAGAAAAAGTAGAGAGAATTAGTAGAAGTATGAAGAAAGAAAGAAAGAAAGGAGGGAAGGAAGCAAGGTAGAAAGAAAGAAAGAAGCAAAGAAGGAAAGAAGGCAAGAAGGAAAGAATGGAGGGAGGGAGGGAGGGAGGATGGAAGGAAGCAAGGTAGAAAGAAAGAAAGAAGCAAAGAAGGAAAGAATGGAGGGAGGGAGGGAGGGAGGGAGGAAAGAAGGAAGGAGGGAAAGAAGGAAAAAAGACAGAAAGAAAGAAGATACAGTAAAATAAAATAAAGTATAATAAAGTTATTGAATTAAAAAATACTTATTTAGAAAAAAAAAAAAAAGGGACGGATAGAACCTTAGGACAAATGTTGGAAGCAAAGCTATACAGACAAAATCTTACACAGAAGCATACACATACACCCTCACAAAAAGAGGTAAAGGGGAAAAAATCATAAATCTTGCTCTCAGAGACCACCTCCTCAATTTGGGATGATTTGTTGTCTAAAGGAGGGAAGGAAGGAAGGAAAGAAAGAAAGGAAGAAAGTACAAACGTGAAGTATAATAAAGTTATTAAAATTAATTAGTAAGAAAGAAAATTAAAAATAAAAACATGGACGGATAGAACCCTAGGACAAATGGTGGAAGCAAAACTATACAGACAAGATCTCACACTGAAGCATACACATTCACAAAAAGAGGAAAAGGGGAAAAAATCATAGATCTTGCTCTCGAAGCCCACCTCCTCAATTTGGGATGACTCGTTGTCTATTCATGTATTCCACAGATACAGGGTACATCAAGTTGATTGTGGAGCTTTAATCCACTGTTTCTGAGGCTGCTGGGAGAGATTTCCCTTTCTCTTCTTTGTTCTCACAGCTTACAGGGGCTCAGCTTTGGATTTGGCCCTGCCTCTGGGTGTAGGTCGCTGGAGGGCGTCTGTTTTTTGCTCAGACAGGACGGGGTTAAAGGAGCGGCTGATTTGGGGGCTCTGGTGCACTCAGGCTGGGGGAAAGGAGTGGCAGGTATTGTGGGGGAGTCTGAGGCACAGAGGCCGGTGTGATATTGCACCGGCCTGAGGCATGCCATGCGTTCTCCTGGGGAAGTTGTCCCTGGATCCCAGGAACCTGGCAGTGGTAGGCTGCACATGCTCCACAGAAGAGGGGTGTGGATAGTGACCTGTGCTCGCACACAGACCCCTTGGTGGTGGCAGCAGCAGCCTTAGCGTCTCCCGCCCATCCCTGTGGTCCGTGCTTTTAGCGGCGGCTCGCACCCGTCTCTGCAGTTCCTTTAAGCAGCGCTCTGAAACCCCTCTCCTCGCCCACCAGGAAACAAAGAGGGAAGAAAAAGTCTCTTGCCTCTTGGGCAGGTGCAGACTTTTCTCCGGACTCCCTCTCGGCTAACCGTGGTGCACTAAACCCTTCAGGCTATGTTCAAGCCGCTAACCCCAGTCCTCTTCCTGTGCTCCAACCGAAACCAAAACCCAAGCCTCAGGTCGCAGCCCCGCCCGCCCCGGCAGGTGAGCAGACAAGCCTCTCGGGCTGGTGAGTGCCAGGTCGGCACCGGTCCTCTGTGCGAGAATCTCCCCGCTTTGCCCTCCACACCACTGTTGCTGTGCACTCCTCCACGGCTCCGAAGCTCCCCCCTCCTCCTCCCGCAGTCTCCGCCTGCGAAGGGGCTTCCTAGTGTGTGGAAACTTTTCCTCCTTCACAGCTCCCTCCCACTGGTGCGCAGGTGCCGTCCCTATTCTTTTGTCTCTGTTTTTTCATTTGCCCTACCCAGGTATGTGGGGAGTTTCCTGCCTTTTGGGAGGTCTGAGGTCTTCTGCCAGCCTTCAGTAGGTGTTCTGTAGGAGTTGTACCACGTGTAGATGTATTTCTGGTGTATCTGTGGGGAGGAAGGTGATCTCCGTGTCTTACTCTTCCATTATCTTCAACATCCCCCTCTAGGTTTTTTGATAATGGCCATTCTGACCAGTGTGAGATAATATCTCATTGTAGTTTTGATTTGCATTTCTCTAATGATTAATGATGTTGAGCATTCTTTCATGTGTTTGTTGGTAGTCTGTATATCTTGTTTGGAGAAATATCTACTTAGGGCTTCTTCCCATTTTTGGATTGCGTTGTTTGTTTTTTGTTATTCAGTTGCATGAGTTGCTTGTAAATTTTGGAGATTAATCCTTTGTAAGTTGCTTCATTTGCAAATATTTTCTCCCATTCTGAGGGTTGTCTTTTGGTCTTGTTTATGGTTTCCTTTGCTGTGCAGAAGATTTTAAGTTTAATTAGGTCCCATTTGTTTATTTTTGTTTTTATTTCTATTTCTCTAGGAGGTGGGTCAAAAAGGATCTTGCTGTGATTTATGTCATAGTGTGTTCTGCCTATGTCTTCCTCTAAGAGTTTGATAGTTTCTGGCATTACATTTAGATCTTTAATCCATTTTGAACTTATTTTTGCCTATGGTGTTAGGGAATGATCTAACATCATTCTTTTAAATTTACCCGTCCAGCTTTCCCAGAACCACTTATTGAAGAGGCTGTCCTTTCTCCACTGTATATTCTTGCCTCCTTTGTCAAACATAAGGTGACCATATGTGCGTGGGTTTATCTGTGAGCTTTCTTTCCTGTTCCATTGATCTATATTTCTGTTTATGTTCCAGTACCATACTGTCTTGATTACTGTAGCTTTGTAGTATAGTCTGAAGTCAGGGAGCCTGATTCCTCAAGCTCTGTTTTTCTTTCTCAAGTTTACTTTGGCTATTCGGGGTCTTTTGTGTTTCCATACAAATTGCGAATTTTTTTGTTCTAGTCTGTGAAAACTGCCAGTGGTAGTTTGAAAAGGATTGCATTGAAATGGTAGATTGCTTTGGGTAGTAGAGTCATTTTCAAATTGTGGATTCTTCCAATCCAAGAACATGGTATATCTCTCCATCTATTTGTATCATCTTTAATTTCTTTCATCAGTGTCTTATAATTTTCTGCATAGATGTCTTTTGTATCCTTAGGTATTTTTATTCCTAGATATTTTATTCTTTTTCTTGCAATGGTAAATGGGAGTGTTTTATTGATTTCACTTTCAGATTCTTCATCAGTGTATAGGAATGCCAGAGATTTCGGTGCATTACTTTTGTATCCTGCCCCTTTCCAAATTCATTGATTACCTCTAGTAGTTTTCTGGTAGCATTTTGAGGATTCTTTATGTATAGTATCATGTCATCTGCAAACAGTGACAGCTTTACTTCTTCTTTTCCGATTTGGATTCGTTTATTTCCTTTTCTTCTCTAATTGCTGTGGCTAAAACTTCCAAAACTATGTTGAAGAGTGGTGAGTGTGGGCAACCTTGTCTTGTTCCTGATCTTAGTGGAAATGCTTTCAGTTTTTCACCATTGAGGATGATGTTGGCTGTGGGTTTGTCATATATGGCCTTTATTATGTTGAGGAAAGTTCCCTCTTTGCCTACTTTCTGGGGGGATTTTGTCGTAAATCAGTGTTGAATTTTGTCAAAAGCTTTCTCTGCATCTATTGAGATGACCATATGATTTTTCTCCTTCAATTTGTTAATATGGTGTAACACATTGTTTGATTTGCATATATTGAAGAATCCTTGCATTCCTGGAATAAAACCCCATTGATCATGGTGTATGATCCTTTTAATGTGCTGTTGGATTCTGTTGGCTAGTATTTTGTTGAGGATTTTGCATCAATGCTCATCAGAGATATTGGCCTGTAGTTTTCTTTCTTTGTGACATATTTGTCTGGTTTTGCTATCAGGGTGATGATGGCCTCATAGAATGAGTTTGGGAGTGTTCCTCCCTCTGCTATATTTTGGAAGAGGTTGAAAAGGATAGGTGTTAGCTCTTCTCTAATTGTTTGATAGAATTCACGTGTGAAGCCATCTGGGCCTGGGCTTTTGTTTGTTGGAAAATTTTTAATGACAGTTTCAATTTCAGTGCTTGTGATTGGTCTGTTCATATTTTCTATTTCTTCCTGATTCAGTCTTGGCAGGTTGTGCATTTCTAAGAATTTGTCCATTTCTTCCAGGTTGTCCATTTTATTGGCATAGAGTTGCTTGTAGTAATCTCTCATGATCTTTTGTATTTCTGCAGTGTCAGTTGTTACTTCTCCTTTTTCATTTCTAATTCTATTGATTTGAGTCTTCTCCCTTTTTTTCTTGATGAGTCTGGCTAACGGTTTATCAATTTTTTTATCTTGTAAAAGAACCAGCTTTTAGTTTTATTGATCTTTGCTATCGTTTCTTTTATTTCTTATTTATTTATTTCTGATCTGTTTTTTTATGATTTCTTTCCTTCTGCTACCTTTGGGGTTTTTTTGTTCTTCTTTCTCTAATTGCTTTTGGTGAAAGTTAGGTTGTTTATTCGAGATGTTTCCTGTTTCTTAAGGTAGGATTGTGTTGCTATAAACTTCCATCTTAGAACTGTTTTTGCTGCATCCCATGGGTTTTGCCTTTTCGTGTCTCCATTTTGATTTGTTTCTAGTTATTTTTTAATTTCCTCTTTTATTTCTTCAGTGATCACTTCATTATTAAGGAGTGTATTGTTTAGCCTCCATGTGCTTGTATTTTTTACAGCTATTTTCCTGTAATTGATAATTAGTCTCATAGTATTGTGTTTGGAAAAGATACTTGACACAATTACAATTTTCTTAAGTTTACTGAGGCTTGATTTGTGACCCACGATATGAACTATCCTGGAGAATGTTCCATGAGCCCTTGAGAAAAATATGTATTCTATTTTGGGATGGAATGTCCTATAAATAAAAATTAAGTCCATCTTTTTTAATGTATCATTTAAAGCTTGTGTTTCCTTATTTATTTTGATTTTTGATGATCTGCCCATTGGTGAAAGTGGGGTGCTAAAGTCCCCTTCTATGAATGGGCTACTGTCAATTTCCCCTTTTGTGGCTGTTAGTATTTGCCTTATATATTGAGGTGCTCCTATGTTGGGCACATAAATATTTACACTTGTTATATCTTCTTCTTGGATCGATCCCTTGATCATTATGTAGTGTTGTGCTTTGTCTCTTGTAATAGTCTTTATTTTAAAATATATTTTGTCTGATATGAGAATTGCTACTCCAGCTTTCTTTTGGTTTTCATTTGCATGGAATATCTTTTGCCATCCCCTCACTTTCAGTCTGTATGTGTCTCTAGGTCTGAAGTGGGTCTCTTGTAGACAGCATACATATGGGTCTTGTTTTTGTATCCATTCAGCCAATCTGTGTCTTTTGGTGGGAGCATTTAACCCATTTTCATTTAAGGTTACTATCGATATGTATGTTCCTATTCCCATTTTATTAATTGTTTTGGGTTTGTTATTGTAGGTCTTTTCCTTCTCTTGTGTTTTTGCCTAGAGAAGATACTTTAGCATTTGTTGTAAAGTTTGTTTGTTGGTGCTGAACTCTCTCAGCTTTTGCTTGTCTGTAAAGGTTTTGATTTCTCCATCAAATCTGAATTAGATCCTTGCTGGGTAGAGTAATCTTGGTTGTAGTTTCTTCTCCTTCATCACTTTAAATATGTCCTGCCACTCCCTTCTGGCTTGCAGAGTTTCTGCTGAAAGATCAGCTGTTAACCTTATGGGGGTTCCCTTGTGTGTTATTGGTTGTTTTGCCCTTGCTGCTTTTAATATGTTTTCTTTGTATTTAATTTTTGACAGTTTGATTCATATGTGTCTTGGCGTGTTTCTCCTTGGATTTATCCTGTATGGAACTCTCTGTGCTTCCTGGACTTGATTCACTATTTCCTTTCCCATACTAGGGAAGTTTTCAAGTATAATCTCTTCAAATATTTTCTTAGTCCCTTTCTGTTTCTCTTCTTCTGGAACCCCTATAATTCGAATGTTGGTTCGTTCAATGTTGTCCCAGAGGTCTCTGAGACTGTTCTCAGTTCTTTTCATTCTTTTTCTCTTTATTATGCTCCTGCAGTATTTATTTCCACTATTTTATCTTCCAGGTCACTTATCCGTTTTTCTGCCTCAGTTATTCTGCTATTGTTCCCCTATAGAGTATTTTTAATTTCATTTATAGTGTTGTTCATCGTTGCTTGTTTCAGCTTTAGTTCTTTTAGGTCCTTGTTTAATATTTCTGCATTTTCTCTATTCTATTTCCATGATTTTGGATCATGTTTACTATCACTATTCTGAATGCTTTTTTAGGTAGGCTGCCTATTTCATCTTCATTTGTTAGGTCTGGTGGGTTTTATCTTGCTCCTTCATTTGCTGTGTGTTTTTCTGTCTTCTCATTTTGCTTATCTTACTGTTGTTGTCGTCTCCTTTTTGCAGGCAGCATGGTCATAGTTCCTGTTGTTTTTGGTGTCTCTCCCCAGTGGCTACAATTGTTTTAGTGGGTTGTGTAGGCTTCCTGGTGGAGGGGACTAGTGCCTGTGTTCTGGTGGATGAGGCTGGATCTTGTCTTTCTGGTGCCCAAGTCCACGTCTGTTGGGGTGTTTTGGGGTGTCTGTGGACTTACTATGATTTTAGGCAGCCTCTCTGCTAATGGGTAGGTTGTGTTCCTGTCTTGCTAGGTTTTTGACATAGGGTGTTGTACTCTGTAGCATGCTGGTCATTGAGTGTTGCTGAGTGTTGCTGTTGAGATGGAGATCTCTGGGATATTTTCGCTGTTTGATATTATGTGGAGCTGGGAGGTCCCTTGTAGACCAGTGTCCTGAAGTTGGTTCTCCCATCTCAGATGCACAGCACTGACTCCTGGCTGCAGCACCAAGAGCTTTTCATCAACATGGCTCATAATAAAAGGGAGAAAAAAGTAGAAATAAATAGCGAAAGAAAGAGGATAAAATAAAATAAAGTAAGGTAAAATAAAATAAAGTTATTAGAATAAAAAAAATTATTAAGAAAAAATTTTTTAAAAAGAAAACAACCAGACAAACAAAAAAACAGACAGATAGAACCCTCGGACAAATTGTGAAAGCAAAGCTATACAGACAAAGTCTCACACAGAAGCATACACATACACACTCACAAAAAGAGGAAAAGTGGAAAAATAATAAATCTTGCTCTCAATGTCTACCTCCTCAATTTGGGATGATTCGTTGTCTATTCAGGTATTCCACAGATTCAGGGTACATCAAGTTGATTGTGGAGATTTAGTCTGCTGCTCCTGTGGCTCCTGGGAGAGATTTCCCTTTCTCTTTGTTCGCACAGCTCCTGGTGTTCAGCTTTTGATTTGGCCCCGCCTCTGTGTGTAGTTCTCTGGAGTGTGTCTGTTCTTATCTCAGACAGGACGGGGTTAAATGAGCTGCTGATTCGGGATCTCCAGCTCACTCAGGCCGGGGGGAGGGAGGTGCACGGAGTGCATGGCAAGCCTGCAGCGGCAGAGGCCAGCATGACATTGTACCAACCTGAGGCACGCCGTGCGTTCTCCTGGGGAAATTGTCCCTGGATCCCGGGACCCTGGCAGTTGCGGGCTGCACAGCCACCCTGGAAGGGAGGTGTGGAGAGTGACCTGTGCTCACACACAGGCTTCCTGGTGGCGGCACAATCAGCCTTAGCGTCTCATGCCCTTCTCTGGGGTCCACGCTGTTAGCTGTGGCTCACGCCCGTCTCTGGAGCTCCTTTAAGCAGCAATCTTAATCCCCTCTCCTCGTGCACCAGGAAACAAAGAGGGAAGAAAAAGGCTTTTGCCTCTTCGGTAGGTCCAGACTTTTTCACAGAGTCCCTCCCACTTAGCTGTGGTGCACTAACTCCTTCCGGCTGTTTTCACACTCTCCGACCGAAGCCCAAGCTTCAGCTCCCAGCCCCGCCCACCCCGGCGGGTGAGCAGAGAAGCCTCTTGGGCTGGTGAGTGCTTGGCCGCACAGATCCTCTGTGCGGAAATCTCTCCACTTTGCCCTCTGCACCCCTGTTGCTGCATTCTCCTCCACAGCTCTGAAGCTTCCCCCCTCCGCCACCCACAGTCTCCGCTCTTGAAGGGGCTTCTAGTGTGTGGAAACCTTTCCTCCTTCACGGCTTCCTCCCACTCATGCAGTTCCTGTCCCTATTCTTTTGTCTTTGTTTATTCTTTTTTCTTTTGCTTTACCCTGGTACGTGGGGAGTTTCTTGCCTTTTGGCAAGTCTGAGGTCTTCTGCCAGCGTTCAGTAGGTGTTCTGTAGGAGTTGTTCCACGTGTAGATGTATTTCTTATGTATCTGTGGGAAAGAAGGTGATCTACGTGTCTTACTCTTCTGACATCTTCCCCTGAAGTCATAAGTACTATTCTTATCAGTTGCATTTTCAGCTAAAGAAACAAAGTCACAGAGTTTTCAAGTGACTTGCCCAGGTTAACATATAAGGTACATGACAGGGCCTAGATTTCAATTTAGGTCATCTGTTTCCAGAATATATGCTATTACCTCTGTGCTACACTTACTCTCATGTTTGAGGAAAAACCCTCAAGAAGAAGGAGAATGGCATATCTCTATTTTGGGGTACTTTTAATCCTCGGTAATGTCCAGGTCTCCTCTATCACATTTCCAATGAAATTGATAAACCAAGAACTTCGGATTATCATTGATTTGTTTCTCCTGGCTGTCCCTTCCTCCTCATCTCCCTCAATATAATCTTAGCTAGTCAAGTATATATGAAGTTTATACCATTTTTCAGGGAAATTCTTTGACCAAGATTCCTTAATTGCAACCATAATTACTTCTAACAAGTGCATAGCACTGCCATATGCATTTTCTCATATGGTTCTCAACTGTTTTGTGGGGTAAGCTTTGCAAGGATTATTGTCATCATATTACAGATAGGAAAATTGAGGCCCCAGAGAGGGTAAGTGACTTGCTCAAGATTACATGATAAGTTAAAAGCAGAACCTAGGTCAGTAAGTCAACCTACATATACTTATTGAGCACAAATTAGGTACCAGGCATAATTCTAAGGCTGCCTGATTCTGACTCTGATGCTCTAGCAAATATACCACTCTCTGTGCTTTATCAGAAGCTATACATAATGTTTACCTAGTTCTATGAGTGGAGGAGAAAATAAGCATTTATGGAGCCTCTATCATACACCAGGCTAGGAATTTTATTTACATTTGTTGTCTTATTGAATCCTTCTATCAAACCTGAAAGTTTAGGAATTGTGTCTACATATCAAATGAGAAAGCAGAGGAATGAAGCAGACACCAGTTTGAGTTGGCTCCCTTTTTCTTCTCTGGATTTCCATGTTGGGCTTAGGCTGAAGCACTAGAATGTCCCTCTGGAAGACTCTGCTGAAAGCACTCACAGAAAGTTTAAACCTAGCATGAACATATATTTCATTTATCCTTTGATGCTGCCCTGACTCCCTCCACAGAATCATGAGCAAGTAAGCAGAAAGAAGTCAGGTTATTGAGGGAGAAAGGAAATGAGTCCTAGGCCTTAGGTCGTATTTTGGATCTCCATTCCTGCAAAGCCCAATACACCCTCCCTTTCCATCCCACAGATGGATGGAAAGGGTCTCCTGCAACAGGCCTCTGAAATGTGGCCTAGTTCTGAGGCTCACAACTCTACTGTCTGCTCCAGCAGATGCTTCTCTTTCCTTAGGTTTGGCTGGCATCATTCAGAGAAAGAATGATTAGGAAATACAAGAGGGTGTGTGAAGGAAAACTCACTCAGAACCAGATCATGGATCTTAAGGGAATAGACTTCAGTTATGTTGAGACAGCTTCTCCTGTTTCCTTGGGGGGAGGGCCTAAGGAGCAGTCTTCTCCTGACATTTTATTTGGTGCTGACCAGGCCTCAGTGGATGATATATTGCAGTATTTAGGAAATGACATGTCTCAGGTCAATCTGCTTACTTGCCTTAACTTACAGGCAAGAGGACTTCTCACTGCAGGTTATATTATTGTCAGCTATTCCAGTCTTGGGGACTGAGATCCTAATAATTGCAGAGAATTGTGAAATCATGGAGTCCCTTGGACAGAAAAAAACTTTCTAGAGTCATTTTATCTACTTTTCAGAGCATGATTCCCCTTGACTTTTCAGACATACATGTCTTTCATCTGTACATAAAGACCATTTGGGAAGGAGGTTCCACAACTCCCTCTGATTAATACAATAGTCTCCACACATTGAATGCCTTCCTGGCATGTGTCTTGATTCCTACTACACTCATTTAGCATCATTTCTTTTCAGGGTAATAGAAAGTTATATCTAAAAGATGTTAGAATTAAATGAGATGTTTTGTATTAAAGTAATACATAGACATAACTGATTATTATTGCTATCTTTTCCAAGCCTCCACATTTGAAAACTGAGCTAACTAAGGTCTTTTGGGATAAACCAATTTTTCAAAACTTATGCAGCATGTAAGTGATAGATCCAGGTCTTAAACCCAGGTTTCTGGACCAGTTGATTACTGTGTTCTTTTCATGTGTTCTCACTGACTCTTTTCCTAATCCAACCGACAGGCCTGGTGAAGAGCAAGTCACTTCCTCCTAAATTTTTATACTGATGTGCTGTTATGATGTCACTGCTTGAACTTCTTTTCCTCAGTCTAAATTAAGGGAAAAAAATATATATAATCCCAGTGACTTATTTCCAACTCTTCAGTCCTACCAGTCCTCTGAGGAGCTGTGATCTTCAGTAGCAGAAAGATGCACTTTGGGTTGGCCTCGGAATGGCTTGGGAATTTTTTTCCTCTCCAAAGCAAAATAGCAGTGCTGGTGAGAGAAGTGGGAGTTACCATCTTTCCCCAGGTACCAGGATTCCAGTATTCTAAAACTCCTGTTTGATTTGAGTGGGCAGAATGAACCACTGTCTAGGATAGAATAATAATAGCTACCATATACAGAGTACATAATTGTACAAGGAATTATGCTAGGTGTTGATAAACATCATCTTATTTAATGCTTACAATGACTCTGAGGGGAAGTTATTATTAGCACTATTTTATAAATGAAGAAACCAAAGCTCAGAGAAGTTAGGTAACATCTCCACATTTACATAGTTACTAAGTAGCTGACACAACATTTGAACTTGGATCTCTGTGACCCAATGCTCAGACTATTTTCTCTACAGCTAGCTGCTTATGTGAAGATAAGCCTTCTCCCTTTGTGATGTGGTCTGAGAGGGGTCATAAAGTATCCCCTACCCATCATAAAAGATTTCCCATATGATGGTGTTACAGTGCATGGGAATTCACTATTAGAGACTCATCACTCCTAGTGTAAATTACACTGGTGTAGGAGTTAGGGATCATGGTTTTTAGCCAGCCCTACCACTGAGTAAATGTGTGAACACAGGCAAATTATTTCCTCATTTGTTGTCTCAGTTTCCCAATACGTAAAATGTAAAATATAATTGCTGAGGACTCTTCATTCTCTGCAATCTTGCAATTCTCTAAAAATGATGAGCCAATTCTTCCAGGTTATCTTCTCCTGATAAAGTATAATAGATTGGAAGCATGAGACATGTCTTGCCAGGTAGCGTTACTGAACCAAACATGGGCCTCCTTGCCAGGTGTACAGAAAAGCCAATCTACTGATACTGGGTTGTGGTGAAGGAAAGTACAGTGCTATTGCAAGGTGCCAAGCAAGGAGAACAGGCAGCTAATGCTCAAAAGACCCAAACTCCCTGATGGTTTGGAGAAGACTTGGTGTTTTTTTTTTAACAACTTTATTGGAGTACAATTGCTTTAAAATGGTGTGTCAGCTTCTGCTGTATAACAACGTGAATCAGCTATACATATACATATATCCCGGTATCTCCTCGCTCTTGCATCTCCCTCTCACACTCCCTATCCCACCACTCTCGGTGGACACAAAGTGCTGAGCTGATCACCCTGTGCTATGTAGCTGCTACTTACTAGTTATCTATTTTTCATTTGGTAGTGTATATGTGTACATGTCACCCAGTCACTTCATCCCAGCTTACCCTTCCCCCTCCCCATATCCTCAAGTTCATTATCTACATCTGTGTCATATTCTTGTCCTGTCTCTAGGTTCTTCAGAACCATTTGTGGTTTTTTTGAATTCCATATATATGTGTTAACATATGGTATTTGTTTTTCTGTTTCTGACTTACTTCACTCTGTATGACAGTCTCTATGTCCATGAACCACATTACAAATAACTCAATTTCGTTTCTTTTTATGGCTGAGTAATATTCCATTGTATATATGTGCCACATCTTCTTTATCTATTCATCTGTCAATAGACACTTAGGTTGTTTCCATGTCATGGCTATTGTAAATAGAGCTGCAATGAACATTGTGGTACATGACTCTTTTTGAATTATGGTCTCTCAGGGTATATACCCAGTAGTTGGATTGCTGCATCATATGGTAGTTCTACATTTAGTTTTTTAAGGAACCTCCATACTGTTCTCCATAGTGGCTGTATCAACTTACATTCTGACCAACAGTGCAAGAGGGTTCCCTTTTCTCCACACCCTCTCCAGCATTTATTGTTTCTAGATTTTTTGATGATGGCCATTCTGACTGGTGTGAGATGATATCTCATTGTTGTTTTGATTTGCATTTCTCTCATGATTAATGATGTTGAGCATCCTTTCATGGGTTTTTTGGCAATCAGTATATATTCTCTAGAGCAATGTCTATTTAGGTCTTCTGCCCATTTTCAGATTGGGTTGTTTGTTTTCTTGATATTGAGCTGCTTCTATATTTTGGAGATAAATCCTTTGTCTTTTGCTTCATTTGCAAATATTTTCTCCCTTTCTGAGGGTTCTCTTTTCATCTTTTTTATGGTTTCCTTTGCTGTGCAAAGATTTAAGTTTCATTAGGACCAACTTGTTTATTCTTGTTTTTATTTTCTAGGAGGGGGGTCAAAAGGATCTTGCTGTGATTTATGTCATAGAGTGTTCTGCCTGTTTTCTCCTAAGAGTTTTATAGTGTCTGACCTTACATTTTGGTCTTAAATCCATTATGATTTCATTTGTGTGTATGGTGTTAGGGTGTGTTCTAATTTCATTCTTCTACATATAGCTGTCCAATTTTCACAGCACCACATATTGAAGAGGCTTCGTTTCTCCATTGTACATTCCCTCCTCCTTTATCAAAGATAAGGTGACCAAATGTGTGTGGGTTTATCTCTGGGCTTTCTATCCTTTTCCATTGATCTATATTTCTGTTCTTGTGCCAGGACAATACTGTCCTGATTACTCTAGCTTTGTGGTATAGTCTGAAGTCAGGGAACCTGATTCCTCCTGCTCCGTTTTCCTTTCTTAAGATTGCTTTGGCTATTTCGGGTCTTTTGTGCTACCATTCAACTTGTGAAATATTTAGTTCCAGTTCTGTGAAAAATGCCATTGGTAGTTTGAAAGGGATTGTATTGAGTCTGTCGATTGCTTGGGGTAGTATAGTCATTTTCAAAATGTTGATTCCCCCAGTCCAAGGACATGGTATATCTCTCCATCTGTTTGTATCTTCTTTAATTTCTTTCATCAGTGTCTTATAGTTTACTGCATGCACATCTTTTGCTTCCTTATATAGTTTTATTCTGAGGTATTTTACTATTTTTGATTCAGTGGTAAATAAACAACTTTGTTTCCTTAATTTCTCCCTCAGATTGTTCATCATTAGTATATAGGAATACAAGAGATTTCTGTGCCTTAATTTTCTATACTGCTAACCTACCAAATACATTGATTAGTTCTAACAGTTTTCTGGTGGCATCTTTAGGATTCTCTATGTATAGTATGATGTGATCTGCAAACAGTGACAGTTTTACTACTTCTTTTCTGATCTGGATTCCTCTTATTTCTTTTTCTTCTTTGATTGCTGTGGTGAATACTTACAAAACTATGTAGAATAATAGTGGTGAGGGTAAGCAACTTTGTCTTGTTCCAGATCTTAGTGGAAATCGTTTCATTTTTAAACATTGAGTATGGTGTTGGGTGTGCATTTGTCATATATGGCCTTTATTATGTTGAGGTAAGTTCCCTCTATGCTTACATTCTGGGTTTTTTTTTATCATAAATGGGTGTTGAATTTTGTCAAAAGATTTCTCTGCATCAATTGAGATGATCATATGTTTTTTTCTCCTTCAAGTTGTTAATATGGTTTATCACATTTATTGATTTGTGTATATTGAAAAATCCTTGCATTCCTGGCATAAACATCACTTGATCATGGTGTATGATCCTTTCAACGTGCTGTTCGATTCTGTTTGCTAGTATTTTGTTGAATATTTTTGCATCTATATTCATCAGTGATATTGGCCTGTATTTTTCTTTGTTTGAGAAATCTTTCTCTGCCTTTGGTACCAGGGTGATGCTGGCCTAGTAGAATGAGTTTGGGAGTGTTCCTCCCTCTGGTATATTTTGGAAGAGTTTGAGAAAGGATAGCTCTTAGCTCTTCTCTAAATGTTTGGTAGAATTCACCTGTGAAGCCATCTGGTCTTGGCCTTTTGTTTACTGGAAGACTTTTAACCACAGTCTCAATTTTAGTGTTTGTGATTTGTCTGTTAATATTTCCTATTTCTTTTGTTTCAGTCTCAGAAGGTTGTGCTTTTCTCAGAATTTGCCCATTTCCTCCGTGTTGTCCATTTTATTGGCATATAGTTGTTTGTAGTAATATCTCGTGATTCTTTGTATTTCTGCAGTGTCAGTTGTTACTTCTCCATTTTCATTTCTAATTCTATTGAGTCGAGTCTTCTCCCTTTTTTTTTTGTAAATCTGTCCAATGGCTTATTAATTTTGTTTATCTTCTCAAATAACCAGCTTCTAGTTTTATTGATCTCTGTTATCGTTTCCTTCATTTCTTTTTCATTTATTACTGATCTGATCTTTATGATTTCTTTCTTTGGTGAGGTTTATTTGAGATTTTTCTTGTTTCTTGGAGTAGGATTGCACTGTAATAAACTTCCTTCTTAGAATTTCTTTTGCTGAATCCCATAGATTTTGGGTCATCATGTTTTTATTGTCATTTTTACCTATGTATTTTTGATTTCATCTTTGATTTGTTCAGCGATGTCTTGCTTATTAAGTAATGTATTGTTTAGCCTCCAAATACTTTTATTTTTTACTGTTCTTTTTCCTGTAACTCATATGTAGTTTCATAGCATTGTGTTCAGAAAAGATACTTGATATGAATTCAATTTTATTAAATTTACCAAGGCTTGATTTGTGTCCCAAGATATTATCTATCCTGGAGAATGTTCCATGATCACCTGAGAAGAAAATGTATTCTGTTGTTTTTGGATGGAATGTCCTATAAATATCAATGAAGCCCATCTTGTTTAATGTATCATTTAAAGCTTGTGTTTCCTTATTTATTTTCATTTTGGATGATCTGTCCATTGGTGAAAGTGGAGTGTTAAAGTCCACTACTATGATTGTGTTACTATCAATTTCCCCTTTTATGCCTGTTAGTATTTGCCTTATGTATTGAGGTGCTCCTATGGTGGGTGCATAAATATTTATAATTGTTATATCTTCTTCTTGGATTGATCCCTTGATCATTATGTAGTGTACTTCTTTGTCTCTTGTAAGAGTCTGTATTTTAAAGTCTATTTTGTCTCATATGAGAATTTCTACTACAGCTTTCTTTTGATTTCAATTTGTATGGAATATCTATTTCTAGCCCCTCACTTTCAGTCTGTATGTGTCCATAGGTCTGAAGTGGGCCTCTTGTAGACAGTATATATATAGGTCTTGTTTTTTATCCATTCAGTCATTCTATGTCTTTTGGTTGGAGCATTTAATCCATTTACATTTAAGGGAATTATCGATATGTATGTTCCTATTACCATTTTCTCAATTGTTTTGGGTTTCTTATTGTAGATGTTATCCTTCTCTTATGTTTCCTGCATAGAAAAGTTCCTTTAGCATTTGTTGTAAAGCTGGTTTTGTGGAGCTGAATTCTCTTATCTTTTGCTTGTCTGTAAAGGTTTGAATTTCTTCATCAAATATGAATGAGATACTTGCTGGGTAGAGTAATCTTGCTTGTAGGTTATTCCCTTTCATCACTTTATATATGTCCTACCACTCCCTTCTGCAGATTTTCTGCTGTAACTTCAGCTGTTAACCTTATGGGGATTCCCCTGTATGTTATTTGCTGCTTTTCCCTTGCTGCCTTTAATATTTTTTTGTTTGTATTTAATTTTTGACACTTTGATTGATATGTTTCTTTGCATGTTCCTTGGATTTATCCTGTATGGGACTCTCTGTGCTTCCTTCACTTGACTGACTATTTCCTTTCCCATATTAGGGAAGTTTTCTAGTATAAACTCTTCAAATATTTTCTCAGTCCCTTTTTTTGTTTCCTCGTCCTGTTCTGTGAGCCCTGTAATTCGTATGTTGATGCATTTAATGTTGTCCCAGAGGTCTCTGAGACTGCCCTAAATTCTTCTCATTCTTTTTTGTTTATTGTGCTCTGTGATACTGATTTCCAGTATTTTAATTTCCAGGTCACTTATCCATTCTTCTGCCTCAATTATTCTGCTATTGTTTCCTTCTAGAGAATTTTTAATTTCATTTATTGTGTTGTTCATCATTGTTTGTTTGCTCTTTAGATTTTCTATGTCCTTGTTAACTGTTTTTTGTGTTTTTTCCATTTTATTTCCAAAATTTGGATCATGTTTACTATCATTACTCTGAATTCTTTCTCAGGTAGACTGCCTATATCCTCTTCATTTGTTTGGTCTTGTGGGTTTTTGCCTGTTCTTTCATCTGCTGTGTAGTTGTCTTCTCATTTTGCTTAAATTACTGTTTTTAGGTTCTCCTTTTCACAGGCTGCAGGTTCATAGTCGTTGTTTTTGGTGTCTGCCCCAAGTGGGTAAGGTGGGTTCTGTGGGTTGTGTAGTCTTCCTGGTGGAGGGGACTGGTGCCTGTGTTCTGGTTGATGAAGCAGGATCTTGTCTTTCTGGTGGGTAGGACCCAGTCCAGTGGTGTGTTTTGGGGTGTCTGTGAACTTATTATGATTTTAGGCAGCCTCTCTCTTAATGAGTGGGCTTTGTTCCTGTCTTTCTAGTTGTTTGGCATAAGTTGTCCAGTACTGTAGCTTGCTGGTCATTGAGTAGAGTTGGGTCTTAAAATTGAAATGGAGATCTCTGAGAGAGCTTTCACTCTTTCATATTACATGGGGCCGTAGGTCTCTGGTGGACCAAGGTCCTGTAAGTGTCGCTCCCTCCTCAGAGGCTCAGGTCTGACACCCGTCCAGAACACCAAGACCCTCTTAGCCACACAGCTAAGAAGGAAAGGCAGAAAAAGGAAAAAGAGATAGCTCAGGGAAGATGGCAGTAGAGTAAGATGCGGAGATCACCTCCCTCCCCACAGATACATCAGAAATACATCTACACGTGGAACAACTCCTACAGAACACCCACTGAATGCTTGCAGAAGACCGCAGGCCTCACAAAAGGCAAAAAAACTCCCCACATACCTGGGTAGGGCAAAAGAGAAAAGAATAAACAGAGACAAAAGAATAGGGATGGGACCTGCACCAGTGGGAGGGAGCTGTGAAGGAGGAAAGGTTTCCACACACTAGGAAGCCCCAAGGCAGGTGGACACTGTGGGTGGTGGAGGGGGGAAGCTTCAGAGCCACAGAGGAGAACACAGCAACAGGGGTGTGGAGGGCAAAGCGGAGAGATTCCGGCAAAGAGGATTGGTGCCAACCAGCACTCATGGACCCGAGAGCTATGTCTGCTCACCCGCCAGGGCAGGCAGGGGCTGGGAGCTGAGACTCAGGTTTCGGTTGGATCACAGGGAGAGGACTGGTGGTGTGAATAGAGCCTGAAGGGGTTAGTGCACCACAGCTAGCTGGGAGAGAGTCCGAGAAAAAGTCTGGACCTACCGAAGAGGCAAGAGACTTTTTCTTCCCTTTTTGTTTCCTGATGTGCAAGGAGAGGGGATTAAGAGTGCTGCTTAAAGGAGCTCCAGAGATGGGCATGAGCCACAGCTATCAGTGCAGACCCCAGAGACAAGAATGAGATGATAAGGCCACTGCTGCCACCACCAAGAAGCTTGTGTGCGAGCACAGGTCAATATCCACACCCCACTTCCCACGAGCCTGTGCAGCCCGCCACTGCCATGGTTCCGTGATCCAGGGACAACTTCCCCTGGAGAACACACAGCATGCCTCAGGCCGGTGCAATATCACACCGGCCTCTGTGCCTCAGACTCCCCCACAATACCTGCCGGTCCTTTCCCCCGGCATGAGTGAGCCAGAGCCACCGAATCAGCTGCTTCTTTATCCCCGTACTGTCTGAGCAAAAAACAGATGCCCTCCAATGACCTACATGCAGAGGCGGCGCCAATCAGAAGCTGAAACACGGGAGCTGTGCGAACAACGAAGAGAAAGGGAACTTTCTCCCAGCAGCCTCAGGAACAGCGGATTAAATCTCCCCAATCAACATGATGTACCTTTCATCAGTGGAATACCTGAATAGAAAACTAATCATCCCAAATTGAGGAGGTGGACTTTGAGAGTAACATATGTTTTCTTCTTTTCCTCTTTTTGTCAGTGTGTATGTGTATGTTTCTGTGGGAGATTTTGTCTGTATAACTTTGCTTTCACCATTTGTCTTAGGGTTCTGTCCAACCATTTTTCCTTTTTTTGGTTAGTTTGCTTGTTTTTTACTATGAAAATATTTTTTTCTTAATAATTATTTTATTTTATTTTAACCCCTTCCTTTCTTTCTTTTTTTCTTTATACTTTTTCTCCCTTTTATTCTGAACCGTGTGGATGAAAGAGTATTGGAGCTCCAGCCAGGAGTGCTGTGCCTCTGATGTGGGAGAGCCAACTTCAGGACACTGGTCGACAAGAGACCTCCAAGATCCACGTAATATCAAATTGTGAAAATCTCCCAGAGATCTCCACCTAAACACTAAGACCAAATTCATGCAATGACCAGCAAGGTACAGTGTTGGACACCCCATGCCGAACAACTAGCAAGACAGGAACACAACACTACATATTAGGGAACAGGCTGCCTAAAATCATAATAAGTCCACAGACACCACAAAACACACCACCAGACGTGGACTTGCCCACGAGAAAGACAAGATCCAGCCTCATACACCAGAACACAGGCAATAGTCCCCTCAACTAGGAAGCCTACACAACACACTAAACCAACCTTAGCCACTGGAGGCAGACACCAAAAACAAAGGGAACTAAGAACCAGCAGCTTGCAAAAAGGAGATCCCAAACACAGTAAGATAAGCAAAATGAGAAGACAGAAAAACACACAACAGGTGAAGGAGCAAGATAAAAACCCACCAGGACTAAAAAATGAAGAGGAAATAGGGAGTCTACCTGAAAAAGAATTCAGAATAATGATAGTAAAGATGATCCAAAATCTTGGAAATAGAATAGAGAAAATGCAACAAATAATAAACAAGGACCTAGAAGAACTAAAGATGAAACAAGCAACAATGAACAACACTATAAATGGAATTAAAAATATTCTATAAGGGATCAATAGCAGAATAACTGAGACAGAAGAATGGATAAGTGAACTGGAAGATAAAATAGTGGAATAACTACTGCAGAGCAGAATAAAGAAAAAAGAATGAAAAGAACTGAGGATATTTCAGAGACCTCTGGGACAACATTAAACACACCAACATTCAAAATATAGGGGTCCCAGAAGAAGAAGAGAAAAAGAAAGGGACTGAGAAAATATTTGAAGAGATTATAGTTGAAAACTTCTCTAATATGTGAAAGGAAATAGTTAATCAAGTCTAGGAAGCACCAAGAGTCCCATACAGGATAAATCCAAGGAGAAACATGCTGAGACATGTATTAATCAAACTATAAAAATTAAATACAAAGAAAACATATTAAAAGCAGCAAGGGAAAAACAACAAATAACACACAAGGGAATCCCCATAAGGTTAACAGCTGATCTCTCAGCAGAAACTCTGCAAGCCAGAAGGGACTGGCAGGACATATTTAAAGTGAGGAAAGAGAAAAACCTATAACCAAGATGATGCTACAGAGCAAGTATCTCATTCATATTTGATGAAGAAATTAAAATCATTACAGACAAGGAAAAGCTTAGAGAGTTCAGCACCAAGAAACCAGCTTTACAACAAATGCTAAACGAGCTTCTCTAGGCACGAAACACAAGAGAAGGAAAAGACCTACAATAAGAAAACCCAAACAATTAAGGAAATGGGAATAGGAACATACATATGGATAATTACCGTAATTGTAAATGGATTAAATGCTCCCACGTAAAGGGACAGAGTGACTGAATGGATACAAAAACAAGACCCATATGTATGCTGTCTACAAGGGACTCAATTCAGACATAGAGACACATAGAGATTGAAAGTGGGGGGACGGAAAAAGATATTCCATGCAAATGGAAATAAAAGAAAGCTGGAGTAGCAATTCTCATATCACACAAAATATACTTTAAATTAAAGACTATTACAAGAGACAAGGAAGGACACTACATAATGATCAAGGGATCAATCCAGGAAGAAGATATAACAATGGTAAATATTTATGCACCCAACATTGGAGCACCTCAACACATAAGGCAAATACTAACAGCCATAAAAGGGAAAACTGACAGTAATGCAATCCTAGTAGGGGACTTTAACACCTCACTTTCACCAATGGACAGATTATCCAAAATGAAAATAAATAAGGAAGCACAAGCTTTAAATGACAGATTAAACAATACGGACTCAACTGATATTTATAGGACATTCCATCCAAAAGCAACAAAATACACATTTTTCTCAAGTAATCATGGAACATTCTCCAGGATAGAACATATCTGGGGTCACAAATGAAGCCTTGGTAAATTTAAGAAAATTGAAATTGTATCAAGTATCTTTTCCGACCACAATGCTATGAGACTAGATATCAATTACAGGAAAAGATCTGTAAAAAATACAAACACATGGAAGTTAAACAATACATTACTTAATAACGAAGTAATCTGTGAAGAAATCAAAGAGAAAATAAAAACAATATCTAGAAACATGTCACAATGGAGACACGATGACGCAAAACCTATGGGATGCAGCAAAATCAGTTTTAAGATGGAAGTTTATAGCAATACAATCCTACCTTAAGAAACAGGAAACATCTCGAATAAAAAACCTAACCTTGCCCCTAAAGCAATTAAAGAAAGAAGAACAAAAAATCCCCAAAGTTAGCAGAAGGAAAGAAGTCATAAAGATAAGATCAGAAATAAATGATAAAGAAATGAAAGAAACGATAGCAAAGATCAATAAAACTAAAAGCTGGTTCTTTGAGAAGATAAACAAAATGGATAAACCATTAGCCAGACTCATCAAGAAAAAAGAAGACTCAAATCAATAGAAATAGAAATAAAAAAGGAGAAGTAACAACTGACACTACAGAAATAAAAAGATCAAAAGATCATGAGAGATTACTACAAGCAACTCTATGCCAATAAAATGGAAAACCTGGAAGAAATGGACAAATTCCTAGAAATGCACAACCTGCCAAGACTGAATCAGGAAGAAATAGAAAATATGAACAGACCAATCACAAGCACTGAAATTGAAACTGTGATTAAAAACCTTCCAACAAACAAAAGCACAGGACCACATGGCTTCACAGGCGAACTCTATCAAACATTTAGAGAAGAGCTAACACCTATCCTTCTCAAACTCTTTCAAAATATAAGAGGAAGGAGCACTCTCAAACTCATTGTATGAGGCCTTCAGCACACTGATAACAAAACCAGAGAAGGATGTCACAAAGAAAGAAAATGGCAGGCCAATATCACTGATGAACATAGATGCAAAAATCCTCAACAAAATGTTAGCAAACAGAATCTAACAGCACATTAAAAGGATCATACACCATGAACAAGTGTGGTTTATTCCAGGACTGCAATGATTCTTCAATATATGCAAATCAGTCAACGTGATACACCATATTAACAAATTGAAGCAGAAAAAACCTATGACCATCTCAGTAGATGCAGAGGAAGCTTTTGACCAAATTCAACACCCATTTATGATAAAAACCCTGCAGAAAGTAGGCATAGAGGGAACTTACCTCAACATAATAAAGGCCATATATGACAAACCCACAGCCAACATCGTCCTCAATGGTGAAAAACTGAAACCATTTCCACCAAGATCAGGAGCAAGACAAGGTTGCCCACTCTCACCACTGTTATTCAACATAGTTTTGGAAATTTTATCCAGAGCAGTCAGAGAAGAAAATGAAATAAAAGGAATCCAAATTAGAAAAGAAGAAGTAAAGCTGTCACTGTTTGCAGATGATGTGTTACTCTACATAGCGAATCCTAAAGATGCTACCAGAAAACTACTAGAGCTAATCGCTGAATTTGGTAAAGCAGCAGGATGCAAAAGTAATGCACAGAAATCTCTGGCATTCTTATACACTAATTATGAAACATCTGAAAGTGAAATCAAGAAAACACTCCCATTTACCACTGCAACAAAAAGAGTAAAATATTTAGGAGTAAGCCTACCTAAGGAGACAAAAGACCTGTTTGCAGAAAATTATAAGACACTGGTGAAAGAAATTAAGGATGAAACATATACATGGAGAGATATACCATGTCCTTGGATTGGAAGAATCAACACTGTGAAAATGACTCTACTATCCAAAGCAATCTACTTATTCAATGCAATCCCTATCAAACTACCGCTGGCATTTTCCACAGAACCAGAACAAAAAATTTCACAATTTGGATGGAAACACAAAAGACCCCGAATAGCAAAAGCAATCTTGAGAACGAGACATGGAGCTGGAGGAATCAGGCTCCCTGACTTCAGACTATACTACAAAGCTACAGTAATCAAGACAGTATGGTACTGGTACAAAAACAGAAATATAGATCAATGGAACAGCATAGAAATCCTAGAGATAAACCCACGCACATATGGTCACCTAATCTTTGATAAAGGAGGCAAGTATATACAGTGGAGAAAAGACAGCCTCTTCAATAAATGGTGCTGGGAAAACTGGACAGGTACATGTAAAAGTATTAGATTAGAACACTGCCTAACACCATACACAAAAATAAGCTCAAAATGGATTAAAGACCTAAATGTAAGGCCAGAAACTATCAAACTCTTAGAGGAAGACATAGGCAGAACACTCTATGACATAAATCACAGCAAGAACCTTTTTGACCCACCTCCTAGTGAAATGGAAATAAAAACAACAGGAAACAGATGGGACCTAATGAAACTTAAAAGCTTTTGGGCAACAAAGGAAACCATAAACAAGACCAAAAGACAACCCTCAGAATGGGAGAAAATATTTGCTGATGAAGCAACTGACAAAGGATTAATCTCCAAAATTTACAAGCAGCTCATGCAGCTCAATAACAAAAAAAAATCAACCCTGTCCAACAATGGGCAGAAGACCTAAATAGACATTTCTCCAAAGAAGATTATACAGATTGCCAACAAACACATGAAAGAATTCTCAACATCATTAATCATTAGAGAAATGCAAATCGAAACTACAATGAGATATCATCTCACACCAGTCAGAATGGCCATCATCAAAAAAACCAGAAACAATAAATGATGGAGAGGGTGTGGAGAAAAGGGAACACTCTTGCACTGCTGATTGGAATGTGAATTGGTACAACCACTATGAATAACAGTATGGAGGTTCCTTATAAAAGTACAAATAGAACTACCATATGACCCAGGAATCCCACTACTGGGCATATACCTTGAGAAAACCATAATTCAAAAAGAGTCATTTACCACAATGTTCATTGAAGCTCTATTTACAGTAGCCAGGACATGGGAACAACCTAAGTGTCTATCGACAGATGAATGGATAAAGAAGATGTGGCACATATATTCAATGGAATATTACTCAGCCATATAAGGAAACAAAATTGAGTTATTTGTGGTGATGTGGATGCACCTAGAGTCTGTTATACAGAGTGAAGTAAGTCAGAAAGAGAAAGACAAATACCGTATGCTAACACATTTATAAGGAATCTAAGAAAAAAAATGTCATGAATAACCTAGGGGTAAGACAGTAATAAAGACACAGACCAACTAGAGAATGGACATGAGGATATGGGGAGGGTGATAGGTAAGCTCTGACAAAGTGAGAGAGTGGCATGGACATATATACACTACTAAACGTAAAATAGCTAGTGGGAAGCAGCCGCATAGCACAGTGAGATCAGCTCAGTACTTTGTGACCACCTAGAGGGGTGGGATATGGAGGGTTGGAGGGAGGGAGACACAAGAGGGAAGAGAGATGGGAACATATGTATATGTATAACTGATTCACTTTGTTATAAAGCAGAAACTATCACACCACTGTAAAGCAATTATACTCCAATAAAGAGGTAAAAAAAAGAACGAAAAAATAAAATCAATTTATTAAAATAAAAAGTAGTATTAAAAAATAAAAATGTAAAAAAAGGAAAAGAAAGAAAGAAAGAAGAGAGCAACCAATCCAAAAAACAAATCCACCAATAATAACAAGCACTAAAATCTATACAAAAAAAAAAAAAAAGGACAAACAGAACCCTAGGACAAATGGTAAAAGCAAAGCTATACAGAGAAAATCACACAAACAAACATCCATATACACACTGACAAAAAGTGAAAAAGGAAAAAATATATATATATATTTTTAAAAGAGGAATAGAGCAACCAAATCATTATACAGATAAACATAAAAGCAGAAACAAATTATATGCAGAAAGCAAACCCTAAGTCTACAGTTGCTCTCAATGTCCACCATCATAATTTTGGGATGATTCGTTGTCTACTCAGTTATTCTACAGATCCAGGGTACATCAAGTTGAATGTGGAGATTTAATCCACTGTTCCTGAGGCTGCTGGGAGAAATTTCTCTTTCTCTTTTTTTTCGCACAGCTCCTGGGGTTTGGCTTTGGGTTTTGCCCCGCCTCTGCATGTAGGTCACCTGAGGGTGTCTGTTCTTTGTGCAGACAGGACAGGGTTAAAATAGAAGTTGATTAGGTGTCTCTGGCTCACTGAGCCCAGGGGGAGGCAGGGGTATGGAATGCAAGTAGAGCCTGTTGTGGCAGAGGCTGGCATGATGTTGCAACAGCCTGAGGCATGCCTTGTGTTTTCCTCGGGAAGTTTTCCCTGGATCACAAGACCCTGGCAGTGGCAGGCTGCACAGGCTCCCTGGAGGGGAGGTGTGGATAGTGACATGTGCTTGCACACAGGCTTCTTGGTGGCTGCAGGAGCAGCCTTAGTGTTTCATGCCCAGTCTCTGGTGTCCGTGCTGATTTCCTTGGCTCATGCCCATCTCTGGAGCTTGTTTAGTCAGTGCTCCTAATCCCCTCTCCTTGTGAATCCCGGAACAATGGTCTCTTGCCTCTTAGGAAGTTCCAGGCTTTTCCCTAGACTCCCTTCCAGCTAGCTCTGGTGCACTAGCCACCTTCAGGCTGTGTTCACGCAGCCTACCCCAGTTCTCTCCCTGGGATCTGACCTCTGAAGCCTGAGCCTCAGCTCCCAGTCCCCACCTGCCCTGGTGAGTGAACAGTCAAGCTTCTCAGGCTGGTGAATGCTGGTTGGCACTTATCCCCTGTGCAGAAATCTCTCCACTTTGCCCTCTGCACCTCTGTTGCTGTGCTCTCCTCCAACCCACCTCACGTCTCCATCAGTGAAGGGGATTCCTAGTGTGTGGAAACTCTTCCTCCTTCATAGCTCCCTCCCAAAAGTTCAAGTACCATCCCTATTCTTTTGTCTCTGTTTTTCCTTTTTGCTTTTGTCCTACCCATGTATGTGGGGAGTTTCTTGCCTTTTGGGAAGTCTGAGGTCTTCTGCCAGTGTTCAGTAGGTGTTCTGTAGGAGTTGTTCCACATGTAGATGTATTTTTGATGTATTTGTTTGGAGGAAGGTGATTTCAATGTCTTACTCCTCCATCATATTGAAGTTCCCCTGGGAAGCGTTTTTAAAAGCAAGGTGAAAAAGGGTGTCATCAGGTGCATGATCAGTTCATGTACATCCTTCTGACTGGTTCATGGTGAGGTAACAGGGTTGTATTTAGGGAATCTTTATTATCAGTTTTCTGGGTCCAACATGACTGGTGGTCAGCATGCAGTTAACTTCTTCCATCTGGTGGGGTTTTAGTATCTGCAAAACAACTAAAGGATATGGCTCAGGATATTATTTATAGCCCTTAAGGAAGAACTAAAGTCTTTGACTTTGTTTTATAACTAAACTATTATTATTTTGTCTTGTTTGAATGTTTTCCTTTGTTTCTGCATTTTATCACTTATCTGATTAAATTTGATCTTTGGAACTCAGGGAAGGACTAGAAGGCTAAAGCATTTTTATTGATACAAACAAGAGGGTAGGGATATGGGGTGGGCTGTCTGTTCCCAGGAAGGCCCCACAGGTTTCTGCTCAGTTTCAGTAGTAGTTAATCCAAGTATCAACTTTCATGATAAGCCTATCCCCAAGATGGTCCTCCTTCACTCTTGCCTTAACTTATTCAAATAGAACCAGGATCAATCTTTTAATTGGCTCTCATTACCTCATATTATTCTGAATGTAATGAGGACTGGCAATAAGAACTGGGGATTCACTTAATGCTAGGAATAACATGCCTCACATTCAAGTCTCCCTGGCCGAGGTCAAAAAGGCCCATGAATCTTCATGTTTAATAAGTACTTCAGGAGCTAGTATGCCCCATGAAGTTTTAGACTCATTGCCCTAGCAAAATACAATTTGTTATTTTTCTAAAGGATTAAATATAAAGATGAAATGAAGCTTTGTTTGTTTAATTATTTATTATAATCTGTCATGTAGCAAGTATTTCCTGACACATCTGTACTAGATTCTGAGGTAAATACGACATATTCTATATCTGTGAGAAACATAAGTTACAGTGTGTGAGATAGACAAACTCTTGGTAACAAGACATAGGGATTAGTGCTATAACCAGAGGTATTTAAAAGGTCTAGAGGGGCCTTATCCAGTATAGGTGGGGTTAAAGAAGGCTTCATGGAAGAGGTGGTGCTGGAGACAAATCTTATAGGGTCAGTGGGAGCTAGATAAGACAAGCGGGAGAAGGTGTTTCTGGCAGATGGTTCAGCTGTTAGACTCTAGAAAAATGTCATTTAGTGTGATCAAATATAGTATTGTTCTTAGTCCACTGATATCTACTGATAGCTGTTATTACTGTTGTATTATTTTATGCTTTTATGAGATCTACTAGCCAAGGAGGTCATCCAGGATACCTTAAGACTTGAGGAATTCAGCAAGGTTAGCCATAAAGCTTAGTAGAGAAGAGAGGGTATTCCCCATCACACACTATTATCAATATCTTCCATTTAAATCAACCCAAAAAGTGACCATATATTCTCATATCGCAAAAGTCATTTGATCAACTCCTCAGTGGAGTTACCCTTATTCCCAAAGTACATGAAAAGGTTCTATGAACTTCAGTTCCATGCATGGTTTATTCTCATGAACTTTAGTTTCCCAGGTTTGTTGCTTTTTGAGGATAATGACTACATGTATGTCAGAGCTGGGTGGCCTTTACAGAACACCTATTCGAACATTCAAATTTTAGAGATAAAAAGAGAGAAGAAAGAATTTTAACTTGGTGACTGATTTCAAATTTCTGACCATCTCTGATAACCAAAGGACTTTCATTTGTTTTTTGTTTGTTTGTTTGTTTTAAGTTGGGATGCTGTTGGCTGCATTGCATTTTTTTAAAATTAATTTTTATTGGAGTACAGTTACTTTACAGTATTGTGTTATTTTTGGATGTACAGCAAAATGAATCAGCTATACGTATACATATATCCCATCTGTTTTGGATTTTCTTCCTATTTAGGTCACCACAGAACATTGAGTAGAGCTCTCTGCAGTATACAGTAGATTCTCATTAGTTATCTATTTCATACCTAGTAGTGTATATATGTCAATCCCAATCTCCCAGTTCATCTCACCCTCCTTCCCCCCTTGGTATCCATACATTTGTTCTCTATGTCTGTGTCTCTATTCTGCTTTGCAAATAAGTTCATCTGTATCACTTTTCTAGATCCCACATATAAGTGATATTATATGATATTTGTTTTTCTCTTTCTGACATACTTCACTCTGTATCACAGTCTGTAGTTCCATCCATGTAGCTGCAAATGGTAAACTTTTGTTCCTTTTTATGGCTGAGTAATATTCCATTGTATTTATGTACCACATCTTCTTTATCCATTCATCTGTTTATGGACACTTAAGTTGCTTCCATGTCCTGGCTATTGTAAATAGTGGGCAATGAACATTGGGGTGCATGTATCTTTTTGAATTATGTTTTTCTCCTGGTATATGCCCAGGAGTGGGATTGCTGGGTCATATGGTGGTTCTATTTTTAGTTTTTTAAGGAACCTCCATACTGTTCTCCATAGTGGCTGTATCAAGTTACATTACTAACAACAGTGTAAGAGGGTTCCCTTTTCTCCACACCTTCTCCAGCATTTATTGTTTTTAGATTTTTTAATGATGGTGGTTCTGATTGGTGTGAGGTGATACCTCACGGTAGTTTTGATTTGTATTTCTTTAATAATCAGTGATGTTGAGCATCTTTCCATGTGTTTGTTGGCCATATTTATGCTTCTTCAGAGAAATGTCTATTTAGTTCTTCTGCCCATTTTTTGATTGTTTTTTTTTTTTTCATTGAGCTGCATGAACTCTTTGTATATTTTGGAGATTAATCCCTTGCTGGTTGCTTCATTTGCAAATATTTTCTCCCATTCTGAGGGTCGTCTTTTTCTCTTGTTTTTGGTTTCCTTTGCTGTGCAAAAGCTTTTAAGTTTAATTAGGCCTCATTTATTTATTTTTGTTTTTATTTTCGTTACTCTAGGAGATGGGTCAAAAAAGATCTTGCTGCAATTTATGTCAAAGAGTGTTCTGCCTATGTTTTCCTCTAAAAGTTTTATAGTGTCTGGCCTTTTCACTAGTAGGTTATTAAGGACAGATTTTCCCAGTGGTTTGAGGCCCCAAAGGTCTGGGATTGATATCAGTGGTTAACTAGTCAGCAGATTAAATCAAAACCAGCTAAGCACTTCTCTGCCTATTCTTCAAGATCTTCAGACATGGTACTTTGTTACTCCTCTTTGTAGGCTATTCTGATATTTCTTGCTTTGTCATTTAGTGTCCAGCAGAGTGCATAGCATATGCATATGTCCAATATTTATTTGTTGGTTACATTTCTGGAGTGGATCCTTACCTCTTGTGTTTTTCTTTTTAATTTGAAAATTCATATATATTTATTATTACAATAATATTAGGACTGTTTTAAATTAGATAAGTATAGCAAAGAAGAAAATTTACCCACAGTTTCAGTACCCTAATATTAACATTGCTGGCATTTTGACTTTGGATTTTAAAGCACATTTCTATATGTAGTTCAAACAATTGCATATACCATTTTTTTTTTTTTTTTTTGCAGTATGCAGGCCTCTCACTGTTGTGGCCTCTCCCATTGCGGAGCACAGGCTCCAGACATGCAGGTTCAGCAGCCATGGCTCATGGGCCCAGCAGCTCCACAGCATGTGGGATCTTCCTGGACTGGGGCACGAACCCGTGTCCCCTGCATTGGCAGGCAGACTGTCAACCACTGCGCCACCAGGGAAGCCCGCATATACCTTTTTGTCCTATTTTCTCATTTACATTATTTCATAGCTTTTTTATATTATTATTTAGTCTTCATAACCACTATATTTTATGGAGCGTCATACTATAAATTTCCTTATTTGGGAACATTGTCACAACATTCTTATATCCTATGGTTTATTTCATCTTTATCCTCTGATCGCACAAACACCAACCAGGCAACCAGGACATTTTGACTGAAACAACCTCTCCCTTCCAAACTTTTCTCTGACTATATTCATGATGTAGAGTATCAGGGGAACCTATACTTTCCTCCTCCTTATCTTTAAAGATTCACATATGTGAATAAAGTAAGTTCTTACTGTTGGTCTATAAACACTAGTATACATATCAGATTCTTGTCCCTATAGTTTAAGTGAAACTAACTAGGAGATTCTTGGGCAAATTCCAACATGGAGAAAATTCCTGAACAGGGAAGTATTTACATCCTGAACAATTAGAAGAAAAGCATCTTAGAGGTTACAGTGTGTGTGTGTGTGTGTGTGTGTGTGTGTGTGTGTGTGTTGGGGGTATATAATGAATAGAAGTCTGAGAAGAAAATCTAGTTGCAATTCATGTCCAGGCAGGGCAAGATAAGGGCAAGTGTTTAGCTCTTTTCTTGGCCGTTTGAGAATACTTCCTGGAAATGTTACCACGGTCCACCATCATATATTATTTTTGGCCTCACACATGTGAACATGTGGTTCTCTCTGGGATTGGGTAAGAGGGTGTGTGTGAGGATGAGCTTTTCTCATATTAGATATGGTTTTGCAATATGATAAGGTAACTGAAATGGGCCAATGTTATTTCCAGGAGTGTTCTGAGAGACACTGTATCATGGAACTACGTGACTTTGATGAGATGGCACCTAGGATGTCAGAGTCAGCGTGGGGACATCAGAGGATCTGGACAATGAGGACACAGGCACAGAAGTCAAAAAGAGGCTGTAGATATGATTGATGAAGCAGGAAGGTTTGACTGGCAGGGAAAGATTAAAGGAGCTATGTTTTTCCAGACACACTTGATGATGAGACAAAGTGAGTAGACCATATGGTCTTCTAAAAATACTGGAAGGGCATTAACACTAATAGTAGGGAAGATAATTTATGGGGTGGGGTAGGATAAGAAAGCTAGGATTCATACATGGAAATAAAGATATTAAACAACTGGGTTTCTTTGAGGATGCTTAAAAGTGATATTAAAAGTATTGACAACCTATATAACAATGACAATGATCAATCAGAATGGACACTGGCCCATGACACTGGAGCAAGGTCCTAGAGGTCCACTCCTGGGTCAGGCAATACTCTATGGTAAGGAGAGCCAGGGTAAGTACTGAGGAACTCAGGGCAGTATGGAGTAGATTTGAGAGACATGAGGTGGCTATTTATCAACTAGTATTAAAGTGTTTCAATATTTTAACAATTGATATAGACATACAACTGTTGTTCTCAACTGAGTGTGACTTTGTCCCACAGAGGATATTTGGCAATGTCTGGAGACATTTTTCTTGACACAGGGGTAGTGCTACTAGCGTTGAGTAGGTAGAGGTCAGGGATGCTGTTAAATAACTTACAATGCATAGGAAAAAACCCTCAGCCCTCTCCCCCTACTCACATCCAATGCCCAGTACACACAACAAAGAGTTATTTGACTCAAATGTCAGTCTTGCTGAGGTTAAGAAACCCTGACCATACAGGTATAGATAAGTTGAATATCACCCTTGAGGATGCCTCCATCATTGATGAGGCTAAGTTGGTGTGAGAGTTTCACGATGGAAATGACTGATGCTCATCTCTCTCTCCTGGACTCCCCTAGCACCCTTGTCTCTCCAGGATGCTCAACCAGAAGCTTTCCATCTTCTTTACTCTGGTCTTCCTATCTATCCCTATTTCCAGTACCTTAACTCAGGCCTTTATCTTCATCTCTTTTCCTACCCAATATCTCTTTTAGGACTACTTCAATAATCTCTAAATGAGCTTTACACACACCACTCTTTTCCACCTCCAGTCTATTCTCTATACTGTCTTCTTTGCTTACCATTGTAGCTTTGTGCCTAGCACATACTACCATACCCAGAGTAGCCACTGAGTAAATATTTCTTGAATTAATTAATAAACAAATGAATTCTGTTACATCCTTGTGCCAAAATTTCCAGTAGTTCCTGGTTGCCTACAGAATAAATGCAAAATCCCATTACATGCCATACAAGATAATTCAAAATATTATACCAACTTATCTTTCCAGTTTAATTTCCATGTGTTTTAATCTCACCTTGATTCCACCCCACTACCATGCACCTTATGCTATAACACAATGAACGTTTCTCCATTACCCCTAAAATGCCACATCCCTTCTTTTTTATATGTTTTTTTCAAACATTATTATGAAATCCTGCTGATCCTTGGTTATATTTGACATCTTTTCTCAATGGTTGTCAATGTGGGTTGTGGGTGGGGGGCTCATCCAAAGACTTCTCAAAATAAAAATTCCCAAAACCCACTCCACATCTACTGAATCAAATCTAGAAGAGGCAAGCAGGCAGATGTATATTTTACCACAATAATTTTTTGATCAATTAGCCTTATGTGGTTCTATTTCTGGACTCTATTCTTTTCTGTTGCTCTATATGTCTGTTCTTTCACCAGTACCACGCTGTCAACTTTCATTAATCTTTTCAAAGAATTCACTTTTAGTTTCATTAGTTTTCTGTATCTTAGTTTTACCAACTCTTTCCTCTCTCATCTCTATTCTCCAATTTATTCCATCCAGTTTTTTTTTTATTTTGTTGTTCAGTTATAAAATTTCTATGTGTTCTTCTCTACATTTTCTATTTCTTTGCTGAGGCCTTCATGTTTTTCCATGCCTTTCAAGAGTGCTCACCTTTACTTTTTAGGGTATTCATTGTTGAATTTAGTTGCCTTTAAGTTTTTGTCTAATAATTCCAACAACTCTGTTATCTCAGAGTTGGCGTTTGTTAATAATCTTTTCCCTTGTGAGTTGAGATTATCCCTTTTCTGTGTGTGTGTGTATGACAAGCAATTTTGGATTGTATCCTGGACATTTTGAATATTATATTATGAAGCTGTGTTTTTATTAAACTCCAGGGAGAATCTTGATTTATTTTTCATGATCTTTTAAAGTAGACAATCTACTGTGTTATATTCAGGCTACAGATTCCAACTTATATTTTGCATGCTATGGTTGCAATGTTAATTTGCAAATTTTTTGAAGCTGAATTTGAATCAGTCCAACATGGGACCTGGGTGGTGGTCTACCCTGTAACTGAGGTCTCAAAGCCTGAGATATGTTTTTTTATGGTCAGATACATGCAGGCACAGTTGAGTGGTGAGTCCAGAATTTCACACATAATTATATAGAATTGCTTTCTTTATCTCCCTCCTCTCAGTGATTTCTCTTAATTTTTCCAGTTCACTGCTCCAATATCTTTTTATATTCTTAGTGTTACTGTTTTCTTTCAGGTCCCAGTGGTGGAAAGACAGAGAGAGAGAGAAAGAAAAAGGCAGTGAGGCTTTGCCCAGTAGTCTTAGGATCATAGCTCCTCTGGTCAGAAAGAATGGTTCTTTTCCCTCAGAGTTCTAGGCACCTGCTCAGCCACCACCATTAATGTCTTCAAGTGTTCAGATATCTGCCCCCATGCATTCTCTTAAAGATTTATAATTGCATGCAGTGGGAGAAATCATATTCCCTAGGCCACAGTCCCATTTGACTTTTTGTGATGTCCATCTCTCTGCTGAATTGGCCATCAGTTCATGCTTGTAGACTCTCTTTTCCACTATATTCTTTAACCTATTAATCATTTATTTTCAAATTCCTTTCTGAGTGCTCCAGCATCTTGGTCAGCTCTGTGTCTGGTTTTCTTGATTGCCTTTTATCTTGATAATGTTTTTTTCCTGTTTATCTTTTATGTGTGTGTGTGTATGTGTGTATCTCAAAATTTTTGATTGAATGCTAAACATAATGGATAGAAGAACAGAAGACACAGAGAAAAGTAATATTTATGTCTGAAAATGGGCATGTGTCTTCTCCTGTCAGATTGTTAGTATGAAATTTTGAGCCAGTTTACTCCAGAGAAGCTGGGTTTGAGTTTTGCTGCTGCTGCCAATATTGTCAGTGTAATATATGCTTCAAATTCTTCTAGAATTAGCATGTTTCTATTATTGTGTGCTTAAAGTGGGGCCCCAGTGCTGAAGGGTCTCTCTCAGTTCCTGCTTCCGCCATATCTTTCAGCCATCCTTGTATGCTTGTGCCACCGAGGGCTTTCCCTCCCTGATCTTTTTCCTTAACCAGTGGTAGACTACTGTTGCTTTTTACTGGGTGCTAGGCTTATGGTGGAGATGGAGAAGCTGTTTTCTTGGTGCAGTCTTAGTCTTAGGCAGGTCTTGTATGCCTTGGTGTATGAAATGGGTCTTTCTCAACATCCCTGGCCATCCTCCCTGTGACAAACACTGCTTTGTATCTGTGATGGTCTTAGTGGGAGATTCATGTCCCTCCCCTAGCAGTAGCAGTCATCTGCTAGGTATTAGTATAGGGTCTTGAACCCAAGAAAGTTTTTTATTTCCTCATCGCTTAGGAGTATAGAGTTTTTCCCTCTACATTTCCTCCAACAGAAATGGATTGTTTTTTACTATGTCTTTTGGGGAAGTACATTTCGTACTCCTCTCAAGAGACCCAAGTGTTTTGCTTGTCATCCTCTTGAAGTAGCAGTGGATCTTTTCAACTCTCCTGAGGACAACATCTTTTGTTGCTTCCCCTTTCATAGCTTACAGATTTTGGCTTGTAGGAGAGAAGGATCTGGGGAAGCAAGTGAAGTTTTGTACATGTTCTCTGTAGGCAGCTGATCACCCTCTGCATACCTGTATCACTGAGGGAGGTTCTCTCCTGGTATGCCCCCAGTCTTTCTTATGAGCACTTTTGAGGCCTATGGAAAAAATATGAAAATTCCCCTTATGTTTTGTCATTGTAGACTGTTGTGATAACACACATTTGGCTGTTAAGTGTTCATTAGGATTTTCGCTGATTTTTTTTTCTTTACTGCTTGAAAGTGGCCACCTCTTTCTCCTGTGCTATAGCATCAATGTTACACTGGTTTGATTTGGTTGTAGATTTTTAAAACAACTGGTTCCATGTCTTTAATAATTAAAAGTTTAATCTGGTTTTATATTTCTTCTTCTAAAATGAAATATATTAATTCTTGTCATTTTTATAAGCTATATTTCCCTGTTAAATCAGAATTTGAACGAAATTTTCAACATCATTGGTGTAAAGTTGTTAATGATGTTCCCTTATTTTTTTAAAAAAATCTTTAAGCAAGGCTGGCAACAACTCCTGTTAGCTGTGCAGCCCAGCAGTGCTTGAGCTTGGAGAAGAGCAACAGAACTGAGAGCTTTGAAATCCAAGCCAGTGACCTTGTTTGATCAGGAAATGTGAGGTGTGGGTCAACTTGAATTAAGACAACAAACAAAGAGCTTTAACAGCTCTAGAGAAGATTCTCCAGCTATGTCTGGGACCCTGCTCTTTGCTGAATACAGCCTTCAGCCAGTCCAACCAGGGAACTTAACCAGAGCACACAGGAAGCTGTGTAGCCCATTCAACAGACCTATGTACATTGGCACTTTAACAGAGAGCACAAGTCATTATTTCTCCTCTCTGCAGAGAAAAAACTGGTGGCCTCACCTGACCAGGGAATTCAATGTGCATTCTTGCCTAATTAAGGTCCCCAAACAATGAGCTGTACAGGCTCTGGGCCCCATCCTTTTGCCCTTCTAAGTCAGGTGAGCTAATTCACAGCCCTGTCTACTATTGAATATAGTACCCACCCTGATCACTTAATAAGCCTGACCAGAGAGCCCAGGCAATCATAGAGCCCATCTTACAGTCTCACTTGGGTAGGAAACCAAGCCAGAAGTCTTATCCAACTGTTCTCAGCCAGATGCACACCACCTCATCCTTGTCTTCAGAGCTCAAACAGTTACCTCATCCCCAAATAAACCATAATAGCAGGTCCCACCTGCCCAAGGACACTACCAGAAGACACACAGAAATGCAAACTGAGTAGATTGGTGAAGAAGCAAGCCTGTAAGTCTGGAAAATGTGTTCAGTTACTTTTAAAATGCAGATGCATCTTTAAAGGACTCAAAGTCTACAAAAAAATATCAGGTAAATTTGACACCGCTAAAGGAAACTAAGGAAGCTTCAAAAAATGACCCTAAAGAAATGGAGATCTATGAACTGTCGAAGAATTCAGAATAATCCTCTTAAGGAAGCTTAGTGAACTACAAGAAAACACAGACATATACTAAACGAAATTAGAAAAACAATGTATGAACAAAACCAGAAGTTCAATACGAAAATAGTAAACATAAACACACACACACACACACACACACACACTAAAAATCCTAGAGTTAACTGGGCATATACCCTGAGAAAACCAAAATTCAAAAAGAGTCATGTACCAAAATGTTCATTGCAGCTCTATTTACAATAGCCCGGAGATGGAAACAACCTAAGCGCCCATCATCAGATGAATGGATAAAGAAGATGTGGCACATATATACAATGGAATATTACTCAGCCTTAAAAAGAAATGAAATTGAGCTATTTGTAATGAGATGGATAGACCTAGAGTCTGTCATACAGAGTGAAGTAAGTCAGAAAGAAAAAGACAAATACCGTATGCTAACACATATATATGGAATTTAAGGGGAAAAAAAATGTCATGAAGAACCTAGGGGTAAGACAGGAATAAAGACGCAGACCTACTGGAGAATGGACTTGAGGATATGGGGAGGGGGAAGGGTGAGCTTTGACAGGGCGAGAGAAAGTCATGGACATATACACACTAACAAACGTAGTAAGGTAGATAGCTAGGGGGAAGCAGCCACAAGGCACAGGGATATTAGCTCGGTGCTTTGTGACAGCCTGGAGGGGTGGGATAGGGAGAGTGGGAGGGAGGGAGACGCAAGAGGGAAGACATATGGGAACATATGTATATGTATAACTGATTCACTTTGTTATAAAGCAGAAACTAACACACCATTGTAAAGCAATTATACCCCAATAAAGATGTTAAAAAAATAAATAAATAAATAAATAAATATTAAAAAAAAATCCTAGAGTTAAATTAAGAAAACTTAATTGAAGAATTCAATAGAGAATTTCAAAAGTAGACTCAAATATGCAGAGGAAAGAATCAGCAACAGGGAGGATAAGACATTAGAAATTACCCAGTAAGAGAAGTAAAAAAAAAGAAAAAAAATGGAAAAGAGTAAATAAAACCTATGGGAATTATGGAACAGAGTGAAAAGAAACAATATTTATATTATGGCAATTCCAGAAAGGGAAGCGAAAGAGAAAGAGGCAGAAGAAACATATAAAGCAAAAATAGCTGAAAACTTCCCAAACATAGGGAGAGAGATGGACATCCAGATCATGAGGCACAAGGATTTCAAATAGGTTGAACCCAAATAGGAATACAATGAGATATATTGTAATTAAGTTGTCAAAAATCAAAGACAAAGAAATAATTTTAAGAGCAGCAAGAGAAAAGAGAGTGATTACATACAGAGAATCCCCATAAGACTATCAGTAGATTTCTCAAAAAAACTTTTCAGGCCAGGAGCGAATGGGATGACATCCAAAATATTGAAAGAAAAAAACTGTCAACCAAGAATTATATACCCAGTGAAGGTGTCCTTCAGAAATGTCCACACAAACAAAAGCTGAAGGAGTACATTATCATGAGACATGCCTTGTAAGAAATGCCAAAGGGAGTTTTATGAGTGAAAGTAAAAGAACAACAATTAACATCATAAAAACATAAATCTCACTGGCAAAGGTAAATATATAACCATAGTTATTTTCTACTATATGGTAATAGTGGTGCATAATTTACACACAACTCCAGTTTAAAAGTTAAAAAAAGAACAGCAAAAATAACCATAACTACAATATTCTGTTATTAGTTACACAATACAAAAAAACATCTAAATAGTAACAGCATTAACTTAAAATGTGAAGGGGAGGAGAAGTAAAATTTATAAATTATTTTGAAGTTAAGTTGTGTTCAGTATAAAATGGTGCTATAAGTTTAAGATATTTTGTATAAGCCTCATGGTAACCACAAAGGAAAAGTCTGTAATAATTACACAGAACAACTGGGTAAGGAAGTCATAGCATACTGATACCAAAAGACATTAGATCACAAACACACACACACACCACACACACACACACACACACACACAAGGCAGCAGGATAAGAAACAAGGAGCAGGTGCGTGTTGAAGATGGCAGAGTAGAAGAACATACTCTCACTCCCTCTTGCAAGAGCACCAGAATCACAACTAACTGCTGAAAAATCATCAACAGGAAGACACTGGAACTCACAAAAAAAGATACCCCACTTCCAAAGACAAAGCAGAAGTAACAATGAGATGGTAGGAGGGGCACTATCACAATACAACCAAGTCTCATAACTGCTGGGTGGGTGACTCACAAACTGGACAACACTTATACCACAGAAGTCCACCCACTGAGGTGAAGGTTCTGAGCCCCACGTCAGCCTTCCCAACCTGCGGGTCCAGCAACGGGAGGAGGAAATCCTAGAGAATCAGACTATGAAGGTTAGCTGGGTTTGATTACAGGACCTCGACAGGACTGGGGGAAGCAGACTCCACTCTGGGAGGGCACACACAAAGTAGTGTGCATTGGGACACAGGGGAAAAAACAGTGACCCCATAAGAGACTGAACCAGACCTACCTGCTAGTGCTGGAGGATCTCCTGCAGAGTTGGGGGTGGCTGTGTCTCACCAAGAGGACAAGGACACTGGCAGCAGAAGTTATGGAAAGTACTCCTTGGCTTCAGCCCTCCCAGAGTCCACCACTAGCCCCAACAGAGATCCCAGGTAGGCTCCAGTGTTGGGTTGATTTAGGCCAAACAAGCAACAGGGAGGGAGCCCAGACACACACATCAGCACACAAGTGGATTAAACTTTTACTGAGTTCTGCCCACTGAGCAACAGCCAGTTCTACCCACCACCAGTCCCTGCCATCAGGAAACTTGTACAAGCCTCTTAGATAGCATTATCCACCAGAAGACAGACAGTAGAAGCAAGAAGAACTACAATCCTGCACCCTGTGGAACAAAACCCACATTCACAGAAAGATAGACAAGATGAAAAGGGAAAGGGCTATGTACCAGATGAAGGAACAAGGTAAACTCCCAGAAAAATAACTAAAAGAGGTGGAGATAGGCAACCTTCCAGAAAAATAATTCAGGATAATGACAGTGAAGATGATCCAGGACCTCAGAGAAAGAATGGAGGCAAAGATCAAGATGATGCAAGAAATGTTTAACAAAGACCTAGAAGAATTAAAGAAAAAACAGAGATGAACAATACAATAACTGAAATGGAAACTACACTAGAAGGAATCAACAGCAGAATAATTGAGGTGGAAGAACGGATAAGTGACCTGGAAGACAGAATGGTGGAATTCACTGCTGAAGAACAGAATAAAGAAAAAAGAAAGAAAAGAAATGAAGACAGCCTAAGAGACCTCTGGGACAACATTATACACAACAACATTCGCATTACAGAGGTCCCAGAAGGAGAAGAGTGAGAGAAAGGTCCTGAGAAAATATTTGAAGAGATTATAGTCAAATACTTCCGTAACATGGGAAAGGAAATAGCCACCCAAGTCCTGGAAGCACAGAGAGTCCCATACAGGATAAGCCCAAGGAGAAATGCACCAACACACATAGTAATCAAATTGGTAAAAATTAAAGACAAATAATAATAATTGAAAGCAGCAAGGGAAAAATTACAAATAGCATACAAGGGAACTTCCATAAGGTTAACAGCTGATTTCCCAGCAGCAGAAACTCTACATGCCAGAAGGGAGTGGCATAACATATTTAAAAGGATGAAAAGGAAGAAGTTATAACCAATATTACTCTACCCAGCAAGGATCTCATTCAGATTCAATGGAGAAATCAAAAGCTTTACAGACAAGAAAATCTAAGAGAATTCAGCACCACCAAACCAGTTCTACAAAAAATGCTAAAGGAACTTCCCTAAGTGGGAAACACAAGAGAAGAAAAGGACCTATAAAAAGAAACCCCAAACAATTAAGTAAATGGCAATAGGAACATACATATCCAAAATTACCTTAAATGTGAATGGATTAAACGTTCCAACCAAAAGACACAGGCTTGTGGAATAGATACAAAAACAAGACCAATACACATGCTGTCTAGAAGAGACACACTTCAGACCTAGGGACACATACAGACTGAAAGTGAGGGGATGGAAAAAGATATTCCATGCAAATGGAAATCAGAAAGAAACTGCAGTAGCAATACTCATATCAGATAAAATAGACTTTAAAATAAAGAATGTTACAAGAGACAAGGAAGGAATCTACATAATGATCAAGGGATCAATCCAAGCACAAGATATAGTAATTATAAATATATATGCACCCAACATAGTAGCACCTGAATACATAAGGCAACTGCTAACAGCTATAAAAGAGGAAATTGACACTAACACAATAATGGTGGGGGACTTTAACACCTCACTTACACCAGTGGACAGATCATCCAAACATAAAATTAATGAGGAAACACAAGCTTTAAATGACACAATAGACCAGATAAATTTAATTGATATTTATAGGAAATTCCATCGAAAAACAACATATTACACTCTTCTCAAGTGAGCATGGAGCATTCTCCAAGATTGATCACATCTTGTGTCACAAATCAAGCCTCAGTAAATGTAAGAAAATTGAAACCCTATCAAGCATCTTTACTGATCACAATGCTATGAAATTAGAAATCAATTACAGGGAAAAAATGTAAAAAACACTAACACATGGAGGCTAAACAGTACGTTACTAAATAACCAAGAGATCACTAAAGAAATCAAAGAGGAAATCAAAAAATACCTAGATACAATTGAAAATGAAAACACGATGATCCAAAACCTATGGGATGCAGTAAAAACAGTCCTAAGAGGTAAGATTATAGCAATACAATCCTACCTCAAGAAACAAGAAACATCTCAAATAAACAATCTAACATTACACCTAAAAGAACTAGAGGAAGAAGAACAAACACAACCCAAAGTTAGTAGAAGGAAAGAAATCATTAAATATCAGGAAAGAAATAAATGAAATAGAAACAAAGAAAACATAGCAAAGATCAATAAAACTAAAAGCTGGTTCTTTGAGAAGATAAACAAAATTGATAAACCATTAACCAGACTCATTAAGAAAAAAAGGGAGAGGACTCAAATCATTAAAATTAGAAATGAAAAAGGAAAAGTTACAACAGACACTGCAGAAATACAAAGCATCCTAAGACAATATTACAAGCAATTATATGCCAATAAAATTGACAACTTGGAAGAAATGGACAAATTCTTAGAAAGGAACAGCATCCAAAGACTGAACCAGGAAGAAATAGAAAATATGAACAGACCAATCACAAGTAATGAAATTGAAACTGTGATTAAACATCTTCCAACAAACAAAAGTCGAAGACCAGTTGGCTAAATAGGTGAATTCTATCACACATTATGAGAAGAGCTAACACCCAGCCTTCTCAAACTCTTCCAAAAAAATTTCAGAGGAAGGAACACTCCCAAACTCATTCTATGATGCCAACATCACCCTGATACCCAAGCCAGACAAAGATACTACGAAAAACACCCATTAAAGACCAATATCACTGATGAACATAGATGCAAAAATCCTCAACAGAATACTAGCAAACAAAATCCAATGACACATTAAAAGTATCATACACCATGATAAAGTGGGATTTATCCTAGGGATACAAGAATTTTTCAATATACACAAATCAATCAACACCATATTAACAAATTGAAGAAGAAAAAGCATATGATCATCTCAATAGATGCAGAAAAAGCTTTTGACAAAATTCAACACTTATTTATGATAAAAACTCTCCAGAAATTGGGCATAGAGGGAACCTACCTCAACATAATAAAGGCCTTATATGACAAACCCACAGCAAGCATCATACTCAATGGTGAAAAACTGAAAGCATTTCCTCTAAGATCAGGAAAAAGACAAGGATGTCTTCTCTCAACAGTATTATTCAACATAGTTGTGGAAGTCCTAGCCATGGCAATCAGAGAAGAAAAGGAAATAAAAGGAATCCAAATCGGAAAAGAAGAAGTAAAGCTGTCACTGTTTGCAGATGACATGATACTATACATAGAGAATCCTAAAGATGCTACCAGAAAACTACTAGAGCTAATCAATGACTTTGGTAAAGTAGCAGGATACAGAATTAATGCACAGAAATCTCTGGCATTCCTATATACTAATGATGAAACCCAGGGGGAAGACAGGAATAAAGACACAGACCTACTGGAGAACAGACTTGAGGATATGCTGAGGGGGAAGGGTGAGCTGTGACATGGCGAAAGAGAGTTATGGACATATACACACTAACAAATGTAAGGTAGATAGCTAGTGGGAAACAGCCACATGGCACAGGGATATTGGCTCGGTGCTTTGTGACTGCCTGGAGGGGTGGGATAGGGAGGGTGGGAGGGAGGGAGATGCAAGAGGGAAGAGATATGGGAACATATGTATATGTATAACTGATTCACTTTGTTATAAAGCAGAAACTAAAACACCATTGTAAAGCAATTATACCCCAATAAAGATGTTAAAAAAAGAAAAAGGTATCATACACCATGATAAGGTGGGATTTATCCCAGTGATACAAGAATTTTTCAATATACACAAATCAATCAACACCATATTAACAAATTGAAGAAGAAAAAGCATATGATCATCTCAATAGATGCAGAAAAAGCTTTTGACAAAATTCAACATCTATTTATGATAAAAACTCTCCAGAATGTGGGCATAGAGGGAACCTACCTCAACATAATAAAGGCCTTATATGACAAATCCACAGCAAACATCATACTCAATGGTGAAAAACTGAAAGCATTTCCTCTAAGATCAGGAAGAAGACAAGGATGTCTTCTCTCACCAGTATTATTCAACATAGTTTTGGAAGTCCTAGCCATGGCAATCAGAGAAGAAAAGGAAATAAAAGGAATACAAATTGGAAATGAAGAATTAAAACTGTCACTGTTTGCAGATGACATGATACTATACATAGAGAATCCTAAAGATGCCCCCAGAAAACTACTAGAGCTAATCAATGAATTTGGTAAAGTTGCAGGATACAAGATTAATGCACAAAAATCTCTTGCATACCTATACACTAATGATGAAATATTTGAAAGAAATAATGAAGGAAACACTCCTATTTACCATTGTAACAAAAAGAATAAAATACTTAGGAATAAACCTAACTAGGGAGACAGATGACCTGTATGCAAAAAACTATAAGACACTGATGAAAGCAATTAAAGACGATACAAACAGATGGAGAGATATACCATGTTCTTGGATTGGAAGAATAAAATTGTGAAAATGACTACAATACCAAAAGCAATCTACAGATTCAATGCAATCTGTATTAAATAACCAATGCCATTTTTCACAGAACTAGAACTAAGAATCTTAAAATTTGTATGGAGACACAAAACACTCCTAATAGCAAAAGCGGTCTTGAGCGGAAAAAACGGAGCTGGAGGAATCAGGCTCCCTGACTTCAGACTATACTACAAAGATACAGTAATCAAGACAATATGGTACTTGCACAAAAACAGAAATATAGATTAATGGAAAAGGATACAAAGCCCAAAGGAAAATCTATGCACTGATGGTCAACTAATCTATGACAAAGGAGGCTAGGATATACAATGGAGAAAAGACAGTCTCTTCAATAAGTGGTGCTGGGAGAACTGGACAGCTCCATGTAAAAGACTGAAGTTAGAAAATTCCCTAACACCATACACAAAAGTAGACTCAAAATGGATTAGAGACCTAAATGTAAGACCAGATACTATAAAACTCTTAGATGAAAACATAGGAAGAACACTATTTGACATAAATCACAGCAAGATATTTTTTGATCCACCTCCTAGAGTAATGGAAATAAAAACAAAAATAAACAATTGGGACCTAATGAAACGTGAAAGTTTTTGCACAACAAAGGAAGCTGTAAACAAGATGAAAAGACAACCCTAAGAATGGGAGAAAATATTTGCAAATGAATCAACGGACAAAAGATTAATCTGTAAAATATAGAAACAGCTCACGCAGCTCAATATTAAGAAAGCAAACAACCCAATCCAAAAATGAGCAGAAGACCTAAATAGACATTTCTCCAAAGAAGACACACAGATTGCCAAGAAGCACATGAAAAGCTGCTCAACATCACTATTTATTAGAGAAATGCAAATCAAAACCACAATGAGGTGTCACCTCACACCAGTTAGAATGTGCATCATTAGAAAATCTACAAACAACAAAGGCTGGAGAGGGTGTGGAGTAAAGGGAACCCTCTTGCAGTGTTGGTGGGACTGTAAATTGATACAACTACTATGGAGAACAATAGAGGGCTTCCTTGAAAAATGAAAAATAGAATTACTTTATGACCCAGCAATCCCACTACTGGGCATATACCCAGAGAAAACCATAATTCAAAAAGACACATGCACCCCAATGTTCATTGCAGCACTATTTACAATAGCCAATAAATGGAAGCAACCTAAATGTCCCTCGATGGATGAATGGATAAAGAAGATGTGGTACATATATATGATGGATTATTTCTCAGCCATAAATAGGAATGAAATTGGGTCATTTGTAGAGACGTGGATGGATCTAGAGACTGTCATACAGTGTGAAGTAAGTCAGAAAGTGAGAAATAAATATCATATATTATTGCATATTTCTGGAACCTAGAAAAATGGCACTGATGAACCAGTTTGCAGGGCAGAAATTGAGACACTGATGCAGAGAACAAATGTATTCTCACCAACGGTGAAAAGTGGCAGAGGGGTTGGTGGTACTTTGATGAATTGGGAGATTGGGATTGACATATATACACTATTATGTATAAAGTGGGTAACTAATAAGAACCTGCTGTATAAAAAAAATGAATAAAATAAAATTCAAAAAAAAGAAACAAGGAACAATGGACCTACAAAACAATCGAAAACAATTAACAAAATGGTATTAGTAAGCCCTTACTTATCAGTGGTAACTTTACATGTAAACAGAGTAAATTATTCATTTAAAAGACAGAATGGCTGAATGGATTTTAAGAAACCCTCAAAATTCAATGGTATCCTGCCTATAAGAAACTGACTTTAGCATTAAAGACACACATAGAGTGAGAGTGAAGTGGTATAGAAAGACATTTCAAGCAAAATTTAACCAAAGAAAGCAGGGGTATCTATTCATATAATTTACTGTAAACTAAAAAATGATGAAAAAGACAAATAAGGTCATTATATGATGATAAAGTTGTCAATACATCAAAAAGAGATAACAATTGTAAATATTTATATGCCCAACATTAGAGCACCTAAATATATAAATCAAAAACTAACAGAGCTAAAAGGAGAAATATATAGCAATACAATAATAGTTGGGCACTTTAATACCGCACTCTCAACAATGGATAGCTCACCCAAACAAGAATGAATAAGATAACAGCACATTTAAACAACATTATAGACCAAATAGAACTTACAGACATATACAGAACATTCTATCCAACAATATCAGAATACACATTTTTTTCTCAAGCACACATGGAACATTTTCTAGGATAGACCATGTGTTAGGGCACAAAACAAATCTTAGCAAATTCAGGAAGAATGAAACGATACCAAGTATCTTATCTGATCACAATGGTATAAAACTCAAAATCAACAAGAGGAAAGTTAGAAAATTCATAAACATATGATAATTAAATAACTCTCCTGAACAACCAATGGATCAAAGAAGAAATTAAAGGGGAAATAAAAAACAGGTTTTTTGAGACAAATGAAAATTGAAACACAATACACCAGAATTTATGGCATGCAAAAAAGCAATCTAAGAGGGAAGTTCATAGCAGTAAATACCTACATTAAGAAGCAAAAAAGATCCCAAATAAAAAACCTAACTCTATTCATTAAGGAACCAGAAAAAAGGAAAAAAGCTGAACGCAAAGTTAACAGAAGAAAAGAGATAATAAAGACTATACCATTATAGATTAAATAGAAGACAGAAAAATATAGCAAAGGTTAAACAAACTAAGAGTTGATTCTTTGAAAAGGTAAACAAAATGAACAAACACTTAGGTAGTCTAACAAAGTAAAAAAGAGAAAGGAGCCAAATCAGTAAAATTATAAACAAAAAAGGAGACATTAAATCTAATGCCATAGAAATTCAGAGGATCATAAGAGGCTACTATGAACAACTCTACACTAACAAACTGGACAACCTAGAAGAAATGGAAAAAATCTTAGAAATATACAACTTACCAAGAGTGAATCAGAAAGAAAACGAAAATATGAATAGAACAATTACTAGTAAGGAGATTGAATCAGTAATAAAATATTTCCCAATGAAGAAAAGCTCGAGATCAGATGGCTTCACCGGTGAATTTTACCAAATATTTAAAGAAAATGGATAGAAATCCTTCTTAAATTTTGCAAAATATTAAAAAGCAGCGAACCCTTCCAAACTCATTTTACAAGGTCAGCATTATCCTGATATGAAAACCATAAATGAAGGCTACTAGAAAAGAAACCTACAGGCCAATATCCCTGATGAATACGGGAAACAAAAATTCTCAATAAAATACTAGCTAATAGGATTCAGCAGTACATTAAAAGAATTATTCATCTTGATCAAATGAGATTTATCCTGGGGTGAAAGGATGGTTGAATATATGCAAATCAATCAATGTAATGCATCACATTAATAGAGTGGAGTGAAAGAATAATATTATCATCTCAATAGATGCAGAAAAAGCACTTGACAAAATTCAGAGCTCATTCATAAAGAAAATTCTCAACATATCAGTTATAGAAGGAATGTACCTCAACAGAATAAAAATCATATGTGACAAACCCATGCTAATATCATACTCAATGGTGAAAGGTTGAGAGCTTTTCCTCTAAGATCAGGAACAAGACAAGGGTGTCCACCTTCACCACTCCTATTCAACATAGTACTGGAAGTCCTAGCCAGAGCAATCAGAAAGAAAGAGAAATAAAAGACATCAAAATTGAAAAGGAAGAATTTTATCCATAGAAAATCCTAGTACTCTACCAAAAATTGTTAGATCTAATCTATCCATTTAGTAAAGTTCCAGGATACAAAATTATCATACAAAAATCAATAGTATTTACATGAACTAATAACAAATTATCTGAAAAAAGAAACCATCCAGTTTCCAATAGCATCAAATACAAAAAAATATTTTGGAATAAATTTAACCAAGGAAGTGAAAAATCTCTACACGGAAAACTGTAAGACACTGATGAGAGACATTGAAGAAGACACAAATAAATAAAAAGATATCCCATGTTTGTGGATTGGAAAAATTAATATTGTTAAAATGTCCATTCAAACCATCTATAGATTCAATGGAATCCCTATCAAGATTCCAATGGCATTTTTACAGAAGTAGGAACAAACAATTCTAGAAATTTATATGGAACCACAAAAGACCTCAAAAAGTCAAAGTAATCCTGAGTTAGAAGGGCGAATTAGGAGACAATACACTTTCTGATTTCATGCTATATTATAAAAATATAATAATAAAAACAGTATGGTACTTGCATAAAAAACAGACACCTAGACTAATGCAACAGAATTGAGAGCCCATAAATAAACCCATGCATACAGACAAATATTACTTGAGAAAGGAGCCATAAATACTCAGTGGAGAAAAGACTGTCTCTTCAATAAATGGTTCTGGGAAAATTGTATGTTCATGTGTAAAAGAATGAAACTAAACCCCTCTCTTACACCAGTCACGAAAATTAACTCAAAATTGGTTAAAGACTGAAATGTAAGACCAAAACCCATAAAACTCCTAGAAGAAAACATAGCAGAAAATCTCCTTGATGAGGTCTTGGCAATGATTTTTTCAATATGGCACGTAAATCACAAGCAAAAAAATAAAAAATAAACAAGTGGATCTATATCAAACTAAAAAGCTTCTGCACAGCAAAAGAAATATGAATTAATTGGATGAATGAAATGAACAGAATGAAAAGATTACCTATGGAATGGAAAAAAATATTTACTAATGGTATATGGAAAAAATAGCAACAGAAGAAAACAAAACAAAATCCCAGTAATCTAGTTAAAAATGGGCAAAGGGCCTGAATGGGCATTTTTCCAAAGAAGATAAATGAATGACCAACAGGTGTATCAAAATGTGCTCAACATCACTAATCATTAGGGGAATGCAAATCAAAACCATAATGAGGTGCCATATAATGTTGTTAGAATAGTTATCATCAAGAAGACAGGAGAGAGGACCTTCAAGATGGCAGAGGAGTAAGACATGGAGATCACCTTCTTCCCCAAAAATACATCAAAAATACATCTACATGTGGAACAACTCCTACAGAACACCTACTGAATGCTGGCAGAAGACCTCAGACTTCCAATAAAGCAAGAAAATCTCCATGTACCTGGGTAGGGCAAAAGAAAAAAGAAGAAAAAAAGAGACAAAGGAATCAGGATGGGACCTGCTCTTCTGGGAGGGAGCTGTGAAGGAGGAAAAGTTTCCACACACTGTGAAGCCCCCTCACTGGCGGGAACAGGGGGTGGGGAGCTTCGGAGCCTCAGAGGAGAGGGCAGCAAAAGGGATGTGGAGGGAAAGTGGAGAGAATCCCGTACAGAGGATAGGTGCCAACCAGCACTCACCAGACTGAGATGCTTGTCTGCTTGCCTGCTGGGGTGAGTGCAGACCAGGTACTGAGGCTTGGGCTTCAGAAGTCAGCCCCCAGGGATAGGGCTGGGGTTGGCTGCGTGAAGACAGCCCAAGAGGGCTAGTGCACCACAGCTAGCCAGGAGGGAATCTGGGAAAATTCTGGACCTGCTCAAGAGGCAAGAGACCATTGTTGCAGGGCGTACAAGGAGATGGATGGGCTGCCACAGGAGCTTCTAGCTCCATGTGCTCACAGATGGCAGGGCACCACCTACATGATTTCCATGCAGGTCATGGCCGACAACTTCTTGGGAGACTGTACAGCCCACCACTGCCGAGGCTCCCATGATCTGGGGCTAAGTTCCCCAGGAGAAAAAATGGCACACCTCAGGCTGTTGCAACTTCATGCCCTCCTCTGCTGCCACAGCCATTACATGCACATCCCAATTGTGATGGCCTTATCCCTCCCTCACCTCGGCCTGAGTCAGCAAGTGAGCCCTAATCAGCCACTGCTTTCATCCCCTCTTGCCTGGGTGGGGAACAGATGCTTGAGGGTGACCCATATGCAGAGGTGGGGCCAAAACCAAAGCTGAACACCAAGGGCCATGCAACCAAAAAGGAGAAGGGAAATATCTCTGTGCAGCCACAGGAGCAACTGATTAAATCCCCACAATCAGCTTGGTAAACCCTGCATCTGTGGAATATCTGAATAGACAATGAGGGTTCCCACAATAGAGGCTGTGGACCTTGGGAGAAACTGTGGACTTTAAGGGCAAGTGCACACTGGAGTAAGGGCAGACCAGAATCTGAGCTGGCCCCACAGTGCCCACAGCAGGTCCAGAGACCTACCTAGAAGCATTGAAGGACTTCTTGGGTAAGCAGGGATTGGGGGTGGCTCAATGTTGGGGGAAGGAAACTGACAGCTGAGGCCACAAGAAAATATTATTATTATTACTACAGTTTTTCTCTTGTTCTGTTGTCCTTATTATTTTTTATTTTTTTTACTTTTCCTTTTCTTTTTTATGCTTTTATTTTTAATATATTTTTATTTTATTTTTTCCTACCTCTACTGTATTTTGTCTTATACTGTGTTTTCTCCTTGTTTTTCTTTTTTTCCTTCGTTTTCCTTTGTTTCTATCTTATTTTTAAATGTATTATATAATTTTTCTATTTCTACTTCTTTGTTGTTTTGTAGTTTTTCCTTTTTTCATTTTTCTTTTGTTTTTACACACTTTTTTGATCGTTTTTTGTGTGTTTCTTTTATGCTTTCTTTGCCTTTTTTATTTTTCTTTCCGTGTATGATTTGTTTTCATTAGTTTAGTTTTTAATGTCTGTTTTCATTTTTGGGTTTGTTTTCTTTTTTTTTCTTTTTATGACAGTGTATGTGTGTGCTTCATTGTCAGATTTTGTCTGTTTGGTTCTGTTTTTACCATTTGTCATGGGGGTTTTTTCTGTTCATTTTCTCTTTCTTTGTTTTTCCTTTCTTCTGGGCTGTGCAGCTTGTGGGGTCTTGGTGCCCTAGCCAGGGGTCAGGCATGAGATTCTGATGTGGGAGAGTAGAGTCCAGGATGTTGGACCACCAAGGAACTCCAATCCCCATGGAATATTAATAAGCGAGAGCTCTCCCAGAGGTCACCATCTCAATACTAAGACCCAGGTCCACCCAACAGCCAGCAAGCTCCAGTGCTGGATGCCTCAAACCAAACAACTAGCAAGACAGGAACACAATCCCATCCATTAGCAAACAGGCTGCCTAAGGTCATACTAAGCTCACAGACAGCCCAAAACACACCACTGGACATGGCCCTGCCCACCAGAGGGACAAGATCCTGCTCAACCCACCAGAACACAGGCACCAGCACCCCTATCAGGAAACCTACACAATACACTGGACTGACCTTACCCACTGGGCACAGACACCAGAAATAAGAGGAACTATGAACCTGCAGCCTGTAAAAAGGAGACCCCTAAAAAAGTAAGTTAAACAAAGTGAGGAGACAGAGAAATATGCAGCAGATGAAGGAGCGATATAAAAGCCCACAAAACCAGACAAATGAAGAGGAAATAGGCAGTCTACCTGAATAAGAATTCAGAGTAATGATACTTAAGATGACCCAAAATCTCGGAAATGTAATGGAGAAAATACAAGAAACGTTTAACAAGGACCTAGAAGAACTAAAGAGAAAACAAAAAGTGATGAATAACACAATAACTGAAATTAAAAATACCTTAGAAGGAATCAATAGCAGAATATAACTGAGGCAGGAAAACGGATAAGTGATCTGGAAGATAGAATGGTGGAAATAACTGTGGTGGAGCAGAATAAAGAAAAAGAATGAAAATAATTCAGGACAGTCCCAGAGGAAACATTAAACGCACCAACATTCAAATTATAGGGATCCCAGAGGAAGAAGAGAAAGAGAAAGGGTCTGAGAAAATGTTTGAAGAGATTATAGTTGAAAACTTCCTTAATATGGGAAAGAAAATAGTCAAGTCTATGAAGCACAAAGTTCAATACAGAATAAACCCAAGGAAAAACACAACAAAACACATATTAATCAAACTATCAAAAATTAAATACAAAGAAAAAATATCAAAAAACAACAAGGGAAAAGGAACAAATAGCATACAAGGGAATCCCCATAAGGTTATCAGCTGATGTTTGATCAGAAACACTGCAGGCCAGAATAGAATGCCAGGATATATTTAAAGTGATGAAAATGAAAAACCTACAACCAATATTATTTTACCCAGCAAGGATCTCATTCAGATTTGATGGAGAAATCAAGAGCTTTACAGACAAGCAAAAGCTACGAGAATTCAGCACTACCAAATCAGATCAACAACAAAGGCCAAAGGAACTACTCTAAGCAGGAAACACAAGAGAAGAAAAAGACCTACAAAAACAAACCCAAAACAATTTTGAAAATGGTAATTGGAACATACATATTGGTAACTACCTTAAACATGGATGGATTAATTTCTCCAACCAAAAGATACAGACTGGCTGAATGGATACAAAAACAAGACCTGTATATATGCTGTCTACAAGAGACCCACTTCAGACCTAGGGACACATACAAATTGAAAGAGAGTTGATGGAAAAGTTTTTCCATACAAATGGAAATCAAAATAAAGCTGGAGTAACAATACTCATATTAGATAAAATAAACTTTAAATAAAGAGAGTTACAAGAGACAAGGAAGGACACAACATAATGATCAAGGGATCAATCCAAGAAGAAGATATAGCAATTATAAATATATAAGAATCCAACATAGGAACACCACAATACATAAGACAAATACTAAGAGCTGTAAAAGGGGAAACTGACAGAAACACAAAAATAGTGCGGGATTTTAACACCTTACTTACACTAATGGACAGATCAACCAGACAAAAAATTAATAAGGAAACACAAGCTTCAAATGACACAATAGACCAGATAGATTTAACTAATATTTATAGGACATTATATCCGAAAACTGCAGATTATACTTTCTTCTCAAGTGCACAGGGAACATTCTCTAGGATAGATCACACTTTGGGTCACAAATCAAGTCTTGGTAAATTTAAGAAAACTGAAATTGTATCAAGCATTTTTTCCAATGAAAAAGCTATGAGATTATAAATCAATTACAGGAAAAAAACTGTAAAAAACACAAACACATGGAAGCTAAACACTATGTTACTAAATAACCATGAAATCACTGAAGAGGAACTCAAAAAATACCTAGAGAAAAATGACAACTAAAACACGACAACCAAGAACTTATGGGATGCAGCAAAAACAGTTTTAAGAGGAAAGTCTATAGCAATACAATCCTACCTAAAGAAACAAGAAAAATCTCAAATAAAAATATAACCTTACACCCAAAGGAACTACAGAAAGAACAAAAAATCCCATCAAAGTTAGAAGAAGGAAAGAAATCATAAAGATCAGAGCAGAAATAAGTGAAATAGAAACAAAGAAACAATAGCAAAGATCAATAAAAACAAAAGCTGTTTCTTTCAGAAGGTAAACAAAATTGATGAACTTTTAACCACACTCATCAAGAAAAAGAGGGAGACGACTCAAATCAATAAAATTAGAAATGAAAAAGGAGAAGTTACAATGGAAACCACAGAAATACAAAGCATTATATGTGAATTCTACAAGCAACTATATACCAATAAAATGGACAACCTCAAAGAAATGGACACATTCTTAGAAGTACAACCTTCAAACATTGAATTCGGAAGAAATAGAAAATATGAACAAACAAATCACAAGCACTGAAATTTAAACTGTGATTAAAAATCTTCCAACCAACAAAAGTCCAGGACACGATGGCTTCACAGGTGAACTCTATGAAACATTTAGAGAAGGACTAACACCTATTCTTCTCAAACTCTTCCAAAAAGTAGCAGAGGAAGGAAGAATCCCAAAGTCACTCTATGAGTCCACCATCACCCTGATACCAAAACCAGACAAGGATATTACAAAAAAAGAAAATTAAAGACCAATATAACTGATGAATATCATGCAAAAATCCTCAACAAAATACTAGGAAACAGAATCCAACAACACATTAAAAGGATCATACATCATGATCAAGTGGGATTTATCCCAGGAATGCAAGGACTCTTCAAGATATGCAAATCCATCAATGTGATACACCACATTAACAAATTGAAGTATAACAACAATATGATCATCTTGATAGATGCAGAAAAAGCTTTTGAGAAAATTCAACACCTATTTATGATAAAAACTCTCCAGAAGGAAGGATTAGAGGGAACCTACCTCAACATAAGAGTCCATATATGACAAACCCACAGCCAACATCATTCTCAATGGTGAAAAACTGAAAGAATTTCTTCTAAGATCAGGAACAACACCAGGATGTCCACTCTCATCATTATTATTCAAGATAGGTTTGGAAACCCTAGCCACAGCAATCAGAGAAGAAAAATAAATAAAAGGAATCCAAATTGGAAAAGAAGTAAAACTGTCACTGTTTTCAGATGACATGATACTATACATAGAAAATCCTAAAGATGCCACCAGAAAATTACTAGAGCTAATCATTGACTCTGGCAATATTTCAGGACACAAGATTAATGCACAGAAATCTCTTGCATTCTTATACACTAACAATTAGAAAGATCAGAAAAAAAATTAAGGAAACAATCCCATTCACCATTGCAATAAAATGAATAAAATACCTAGGAATAAATATACCTAAGAAGGTAAAAGACCTGCAGTCAGAAAAATTTAAGACTTTAATGAAAAAAAAAGTCAAAGGTGACACAAATAGATGGAGGAATATACCTTGTTCTTGTAATGGAAGAATCAACATTGTGAAAATGACTGTACTACCCAAGACAATCTACAAATTCAATGCAATCCCTATCAAATTACCAGTGACATTTTCCACAGAACTAGAAAAAAAACTCTTAAAATTTGTATGGAGACACAGAAGACCCAGAATAGCCAAAGCAATCTTGAGGGGAAAAAAAAGTCGGACCTGGGAGTATCAGACTCCCTGATTTCAAACTGTACTACAAAGCTACAGTAATCTAGACAATAACATAGTGGCACAAAAACAGAAATATAGATCAATGGATCAGGTTAGAAACCCAGAGATAAACCCATGCACCTATGCTCAGCTAATCTATTACACAGGAGGCAAGGATATTCAATGGAGAAAAGACAGTCTCTTCAATAATTGGTGCTGGGAAAACTGGGCAGCTAATGTAAATGAATGAAATGAGAACACTCCCTAACACCATACACAAAAATAAACTCAAAATGGAATAAAAACCTAAATGTAAAACCGGACTCTATACAACTCTTAGAGGAAAACTTAGGAAGAACACTCTTTGAAATAAATCACTGCAAGATCTTTTTTGACCCACCTACTAGTAATGGAAATTAAAACAAAAATAAACAAACGGGACCTAGTGAAACTTAAACGCTTTTGCACAGCAAAGGAAACCATAAACAAGACGAAAAGACAACCCTCAGAAAGGGAGAAGATATTTGCAAATGAATCAATAGACAAAGGATTAATTTCCAAAATATATAAACTGCTCATGCAGTTCAATATCAAAAAAACACAAACAACCCAATCAAAACATGGGTGGAAGACCTAAATAGACATTTCTCCGAAAAAGACATACAGATGACCAAGAGGCACATGAAAAGATGCTCAACATCACTAATTATTAGAGGAAAGCAAATTGAAACTGCAATGAGATATCACTTCACACTGGTTAGAATGGGCATCATGAGAAAATCTACAAACAACAAATGCTGGAGAGGGTGTGGAGAAATGGGAATTTGTGGAGAAAAGAACTCTTGCACTGTTGATAGGAATGTAAATTGATACGGGCACTATGGAGAACAGTATGGACGTTCCTTAAAAAACTAAAAAGAGGATTACCATATGACCCAGCATTCCCACTACAGGGCATATACTCAGAGAAAACCATAATTCATAAAGGCACAGACACTCCAATGTTCATTGCAGCACTATTTACAATAGCCACGTCATGGAAGTAACCTAAATGTCCATTGACAGGCGAATGGATAAAGATGTGGTACATATATACAATGGAATAGTACTCAGCCATAAAATGGAATGAAATAGGGTCATTTGTAGAGACAAGGATGGACCTAGCAGCTGTCACACAGAGTGAGGGAAGTCAGGAGGAGAAAAACAAATATAGTATATTAACCCATATATGTGGCATGTAGAAAAATTGTACAGATGAACAAGTTTGCAAGGCAGAAATAGAGACACAGATGTAGAGGACAAATGTATCAACACCAAGGGAGGAAAAGGGGAGTGGCATGAATTGGGAGATTGGGATTGACATATATACACTAATATGTATAAAATAGATATCTAATGAGAACCTGCTGTATAGCACAGGGAACTCCACTTCACTGTACACTAGAAACTAACACTACATAGTAAAACAACTATACCCCAACTTAAAATTAATAGAATAACATAAAGAAGACAGGAGATAACAAATACTGGTGAAGGTGTGGAGAAAAGAGTACTCTAGTGCACTGTTGGTAGGATGGTACATTGGTACAGGCACAGTGGAAAAGAGTATGGAGTTTCTTCATAAAATTAAAAATAGAACTACCATATGATCCAGCAATTCTACTTCTGTGAATATGTGTAAAGGGAAAAAACACTATATTGAAGTGATATCTTCACCCCCATGTTTATGGTAGTATTATTTATGAGCGCCAAGACATGGAAACAACCTATATGCCCACTGACAGATGAATGGACAGGAAGTTGTATATATATATATATATATATATATATATATATATATATATATATATTTGAATAATATTCCATTATATTTTATATATACATATAAAATATATAATATAATGGAATACATTATTAGTATGATATGATATGATATATAATGGAATATCATTAAGGGAATCCTATTTATTGTGACAACATGGGTGGACCTTGATGACATTATAAGTGACATAGAATAAGAAAGACAAATGCGTACTTGTACGATCTCACATCTATGTGGAATCTTAAAAAAAGAAAGAAAGAAAAACTGAGAGAAAAAGAGATCATATTTGTGGTTACCAGAGTTAGGGATGTGGTGAGGAGAAATTGGATAAAGGTAGTCATAAGGTACAAATTCACAGTTATAAATATAAATAAATAAACAAACAAAATATAGTAATCATGTACAGCATGATGACTATTAACACTTCTGTATGGTGTATTTGAAAGTTGTGATTTTTAAATTCCTTTCTTGAATTGTAACTGGGAGCTCAGAGACAGTACTCTAATAGACATAGGCTGGTTTAACTTTACCTGTTGTGGTACTTACCTGATGTGTCAGAGGCCCTCTTCAAACATGTGGTACCCAGAGTCAAACCTGTATAAAATTAATTTTTACTCTAATTGGTATTGTCAGAGAGAATATTGAAGTAAATGGGTCCTTTCACAGCTACCTAGTATTCCATTTTGTGTGTACCATATTTTTTCAATTTTTCTCCTTTTGATGAATAATTGCATTGTTCCGGTCTTTTGTTATTAGAAATAGTGCAGTGATGACTAGCCTTGTGCATTAATTTTGCCCATGTTTGCCAGCATATCTCTAACATTGCTTTTATAAGTAGAATTATCTGATAGTATCTTGCCTTGTGGAATTGAAGCGGTTTTCTGCTCAAATTGGGGAGGAAGGTAGGAGGGTCAGAATTTTGAAGAAATGTTGGAATAATTGTTAGTAGTCTCAGAACTTTAGAGACACGTAGTACAATTGTGGGGCTATATTGAAGACACAACTGAGGCTTGGGATCATGAATACTTAGTGGCTCAAAACTGCCCTTGATTAAATTGTTTCCCAGTTAATATTAAGCTTATCCCTGGTAAAGGAGCTGAAAAGAAATAATTTGCTTTGTGTAATGTTTGATTACCCCAGATGACTGGGCTGAAAGAGCAAATTAGCAAAAGACTTGATTGTATTGGTAAGAGAGTATTGATACAGAGCATCATGAAATCTAACTGAAAGATGAAAGAATTAAGGAGAAAAGTGTCCTTAAAGTTAGGGAGAAATTTTAAGGACTAATGCAAAGTCCAGATGAGTTTGAAAAATGGTCATGGTGGAAATGGTTAAACAAGGAATTTGAAAAGAGGAATTGTGGCTCAAGAGTGGAGTGAAATTGGAGGTAGAGTTTTATGTACTAATATCAGAGTGTGACTGTGGTGTGGTAAATGAAGTGGAACAGAGTACCAGGACTTGGGAGATGAAGATTTTTGTAACTGAAAGGCCAGAACATTGGATAAATATTCATGTGGATTTACTTAGGACTTAAGAAAGACCACCGAGGATGGTGCTAAGAATTGGGGTGGAGAAGCTAAGTGCTAAAGTATTTAGAGAATAAAAGGAGTGACCATGAGGCTGGTAGAGGACAGGTGTCAAGAGGTGTAATCTGTTGACCTGTTGACAGGAGCCTGAAAAGAGCAATTTCTTTTTATTTATTTATTTTATTTGAGATGTAATTGACATATAACATTGTATTACTTTTAGGTATACAACATAATGATTTGATATATGTATATATTGTGAAATGATTATCACAATAAGTTTAGTTAACATCATCACCACACATAGTTACACATTTCTTTCTTGTGATGAGAACTTTTAAGATCTACTCTCTTAACTTCCAAATAGTCACCGTGCTATGCCTTATATCCCTAAGACTTACCATCATATAATTGGAATTGCCCTTTACCCATTTTTCCACCTCCCACCTCTAGCAACTACTACTCTGTTCTCTGCACTTATGAGTTTGTTTTTTGGTTTGCTTTTTGTTTGCTTGCTTGTTTGCTTTTTAGATTCTACATGTAAGTGATATCATGCAGTATTTGTCCCTTTCTGTCTGACTTATTTCACTTAGCATAATGCCTCTGCATCTATCCAACCATGTTGTCACAAATGACAGATTTTCTTTCTTTTTATGGCTGAATAATATTCCATAATACACACGCACACACGTGAACACACACATGCACTCACACATATACATGCACATTTTCTTTATCCATTCATTGTTGATGGACCAGTTGTCATTTCTTAGGCTCGTTTATGTACTTCTGATTTTGCATATTGCTATTTCTTTTGCTTAATGAAATCCTAACATTGCAAAATCAAATATCTGCTTTTCCATGAAATCTTTCTCAGCCTAAGTTGGTCACTCTCTTCTCTGGGATTCTATAGCACTTGATTGTAACTTTGTTATAGGACTTATCATTTTGTATTTAGAATCAGTTTTCCCAGGTCTTGCCAACCTATGGGTCAAATAGGGTTACATAACATGCATTTCACTGATCTTGCCCCTACCTACTCATTCAAGACCTCAAATTCCTCCAAAATATGCTAACCCTAACCCTAAAGCTTTATAGAAGCAAAATATGCTTCTCTCACACACATCCCACAAATATTTCTGTGTATCCTCAATGTGTGGCTCAAATGATTTTTCAGACAAGTCTGCTCCTGCCGGGTCTCAGTGCAATTCTGTCAACCACTACATTTCTGCTGACTACTGTCATTTTCTCGGGAACAACAGTCTCCCATTTAGTGCATTCCACTGCACCACTCACACCTAAGTCATCTACTGGGTTACTGCTCTGTTGGTCACCAGTCTCAATGTGTATTCCAACTGAGTGGTGGTTTACAGGAAAAAAATTATCTTTAATTATTGGAGAAGGTTGTTCTCTTGTGTTTTGGAGAAAAGACAATGACTTCAATTTTTTTAATCTTTTTTATTTTGAAGTAATTATACATTCATAGTAAGTTGCACAGAAATATACAGGGAGGTCCCATGAATCCTTCACTCTGTTGCCCCAATGGTCATATTTTATGTAACTATAGTAGAACATGGAAACCAGAAACTTAACATTGGTACAATGCATGTGTATAGTTCTATGCCATTTTACCATATGAATAGAGTCAATAAATATCATTGCAATTGTGTTACAGAAGTATTCCATCACCACAACAATCTCCCTGTCCCCTCTAACACACCATCCCTAAGCCCTGGAAATCACTACTCTACTTTCCATATCTATATATTTTACGTTTTGAAAATGTTATATAAATGGAATCATAAAATTTGGAACATTTTAATATTTGCTCTTTATTCCAGTCAGATAATGTTCTTAGGATCCATTCAAAATTATGTATATCTACTGCTCACTCCTTTTGTTACTGAGTGGTATTCCATGGTATGTATGCACCACAGTTTGTTTAACCATCACTTGCTGTAGGATGTTTTTGTTGTGTTATGGGTTGAGTTGTGCCCTCTGAAAAGATACACTGAAGTTCTAACTCCCATTATCTCAGAATGTAACTTTATTTGGAAATAAGGCCTTTACAACTGTAATCAAGTTAAAATGAGATCATTAACATGGGCCATAATCCAATATGACTGGTGTTCTTATAAATATGGAAAATTTAAACACAGATACAGACATGCACAAAGGAATAATTATCAGAAGAGACACAGGGAGAATGTCATGTGAAGCTAGAGGACTGGAGTGATGGATATCTAAGCCAAGAAATGCCAAAGATTGCCAACAAATGACCATAAGCTAGGAAGAGACATGGAAGAGATTCTTGCACACAGCCCTCAGAAGGAATCGATCCTGCCAACATCTTGATTTTGGACTTACAGCTTATAGACAATAAATTTCTGTTATTTAAAGCCACCCAGTCTGTGGTAACTTTTAATATCAGCCCTAGAAAACTAATACAAGTTGTTTCCAGTTTGGAATTATTATGAAAATTCATGTGCAAGTTTTTTGTGGACATACGTTTTCATTTCTTTGGGGTAAATGAAGAGTTCAGGCAGGGACACTTACTCTAACGTGCTAGATCAATTTACACTCATGATAAGATAATCTTGAACATATTGTCCATTTTCAAACACAGGAACTTCTCTAAGCCCCCATTTACTCTACAGTGGAAAAACTACACTTACTCTGGTCAAATATGATAATCATCTGTGAAGACATGTAACTCAAATTTCCCCCACCTGAACATGTCAACACTTAATATCATTATGCCAAATTAATTGACTCCTCAGTACTTCAACTCTTCAACTCCAGAACGGGATCTGAACCTTCACCTCTACATGTTAAAAAGGACCCACTGGGGAGGTGAGGAAGATGGCAGAAGACTAAAACACGGAGATCACCTTCCTTCCCACAGATACATCAGAAATACATCTACACATGGAACTCCTCCTATAGAACACCCACTGAACGCTGGCAGAAGACCTCAGACCTCCCAAAAGGCAAGAAACTCCCCACGTACCTGGGTGGGGCAAAAGAAAGAAGAAAAAAACAGAGACAAAAGAATAGGGACAGGACCGGCACCAGGGGGAGGAAGATGCGAAGGAGGAAAGGTTTCCACACACTAGGAAGCCCCTTCGTGGGAAGAGACTGCAGGTGGCAGAGGGGGGAAGCTTCAGAGCCACAGAGGAGAGCACAGCAAAAGGGGTGTGGAGGGCAAAGTGGAGAAATTCCCCCACGGAGGATTGGTGCCGACCAGCATTCACCAGCTCGAGAGGCTTGTCTGCTCACCCACTGGGGCGGGCGGGGGCTGGGAGCTGAGGCACGGGCTTTGGTCAGATGCCAGAGAGAGTACTGGGGTTCATGAACACAGCCTGAAGGGGTTAGGGCACTACGTCCAGCTTGGAAGGTGTCCAGGAAAAAGTCTGGACCTGGCGAAGAGGCAAGTGACTATTTCTTCCCTCTTTGTTTCCTGGTGCATGAGGAGAGGGGGTAAAGAGCGCTGCTTAAAGGAGCTCAAGAGATGGACGCAGACCTCAGAGAGGGTCATGAGACACTAAGGCTGCTGCTGCTGCCACCAAGAAGCCTGTGTGCGAGTGCAGGTCACTATCCACACCTCCACCTCTGGGAGCCTGGGCAGCCCGGCACTGCCAGGGTCCCGTGATCCAGGGACAACTTCCCTGGGAGAACGCACAGCATGCCTCGGGCTGCTGCAACAATGTCACGCTGGCCTCTGCCACCGCAGGCTCGACCGACATCTGCACCCCTCCTTCCCCCCGGCCTGAGTGAGCCAGAGCCACCGAATCAGCTGCTCCTTTAACCCCGTCCTGTCTGAGCGAAGAACAGACGCCCTCAGGCGACCTACATGCAGAGGCGGGGCCAAATCCAAAGCTGAACCCTGGGGAGCTGTGTGAGCAAAGAAGATAAAGGGAATTTCTCCCAGCAGCCTCATGAGCAGCGGATTAAATCTCCACAATCAACTTGAGGTTCCCTACATCTGTGGAATACCTGAATAGACAAAGAATCATCCCAAATTGAGGAGGTGGACTTTGAGAGCAGGATATATTATTTTTTCCACTTTTCATCTTTTTTCAATGTGCATGTGTATGCTTCCATGTGAGATTTTGTCTGTATAGCTTTGCTTTCACCATTTGTCCTAGGGTTCTGTCCGTCCGGTTTTTTGTTTGTTTCTTTGTTTTTGTTTTTCATTTCAAAAAATTTTTTTCTCAATAATTATTTTTTTATTTTTTAATAACTTTATTTTATCTTACTTTATTTTATTTTGTCCCCTTTCTTTCTTTCTTTCTTTCTTTCTTTCTTTCTTTCTTTCTTTCTTTCTTTCTTTCTTTCTACATTTTCTCCCTTTTATTCTGAACTGTGTGGATGCAAGGCTCTTGGTGCTTCAGCCATGAGTCAGTGCTGTGCCTCTGAAGTGGGAGAGCCAACTTCAGGACACTGGTCCACAAGAGACCTCCAAGCTCCACATAATATCAAATGGCGAAAATCTCCAAGAGATCTCCATCTCAACACAAAGACCCAGGTTCACCCAACGACCAGAAAGCTGCAGTGCTGGACACCCTATGCCAAACAACTAGCAAGACAGAAACACAAAAAACCCATTAGCAGAGAGGCTGCCTAAAATCATAATAAGGCCACAGACACACAAAAACACAGCACCAGATGTGGACCTGCCCACCAGAAAGACAAGATCCAGCCTCATCCACCAGAACACAGGCATTAGTCCCCTCCAACAGGAAGCCTACACAACCTACTGAACCAACATAAGCCATTGGGGACAGACACTAAAAACAAAGGGAAATACAAAGCTGCAGCCAGCAAAAAGGAGACCCCAAACACGGTAAGATAAGCAAAATTAGAAGACAGAAAAACACACAGCAGACGAAGGAGCAAGGTAAAAACCCAACAGACCAAACAAATAAATGGAAATAAGCAGTCTACCTGAAAAAGAATTCAGAATAATGATAGTAAAGATGATCCAAAATCTTGGAAATAGAAGAGAGAAAATGCAAGTAACAATTAACAAGGACCTAGAAGAATTAAATAGGAAACAAGCAGTGATGAACAACACAATAAATGAAATTAAAAATACTCTAAAAGGGATCAATAGCAGAATAACTAAGGCAGAAGAATGGTTAAGTGACCTGGAAAATAAAATAGTGGACATAACTACTGCAGAGCAGAATAAAGATAAAAGAATGAAAAGAACTGAGGACAGTCTCAGAGACCTCTGGGACAACATTAAATGCATGAACATTTGAATTACAGGGGCTCCAGAAGAGGAAGAGAAAAAGAAAGGGGCTGAGAAAATATTTGAAGAGATTATAGTTGAAAACTTCCCTAATATGGGAAAGGAAATAATTAATCAAGTCCAGGAAGCACAGAGAGTCCCATACAGGATAAATCCATGGAGAAACACCAAGACACATATTAATGAAACTATGAAAAATTAACTACAAAGAAAATATATTAAAAGCAGCAAGGGAAAAACAACAAATAAAACACAAGGGAATCCCCATATGGTTAACAGCTGATCTTTCAGCAGAAACTCTGCAAGCCAGAAGGGAGTGGCAGGACATATTTTAAGTGATGAAGGCGAAAAACCTACAAGCAATATTACTCTAACCAGCAAGGATCTCACTCAGATTTGATGGAGAAATTAAAATCTTTACAGAGAAGCAAAGGCTGAGAGAGTTCAGCACAACAAAACTGGCTTTACTGAAAATACTAAAGGAACTTCTCTAGGTAAGAAACACAAGACAAGGAAAAGACCTACAATAACAAACCCAAAACAATTAAGAAAATGGAAACAGGAACATACATATTGATAATTACCTTAAATATAAATGGATTAAATGCTCCAACCAAAAGACACAGACTGGAAGAAAGGATAAAAAACCAAGACCCTTATATATGCTCTCTAGAAGAGACGCACTTCAGACCTAGGGACACATACAGATTGAAAGTGAGGGGATGGAAAAAGATATTCCATGCAAATGGAAATCAAAAGAAAGCTGGAGTAGCAATTCTCATATCAGACAATATAGACTTTAAAATAAAGACTATTACAAGAGATAAAGAAGGGCACTACATAACGATCAAGGGATCGATCTAAGAATAAGATATAGCTATCGTAAATATTTATGCACCCAACCTAGGAGAACCTGAATACATAAGGCAACTGCTAAGAGCCATAAAAGGGAAAATCGACAGTAACACATTCATAGTAGGGGACTTTAACACCCCACCCTCACCAATGGACAGATCATCCAAAATCAAAATAAATAAGGAATGACAAGCTTTAAATGATACATTAAACAAGACGGACTTAAATGATATTTATAGGACATTCCATCCAAAAACAACCGAATACACATTTTTCTCAAGTGCTAATGGAACATTCTCCAGGATAGATCATATCTTGGGTCACAAATCAAGCCTTGGTAAATTTAAGGAAATTGAAATCGTACCATGTATCTTTTCAGAACACAGCACTATGAGATTAGATATAAATTGCAGAAAAAGATCTGTAAAAAATACAAACACATGGAGGCTAAACTATACACTACTTAATAACGAAGTGATCTCTGAATAAATCAAAGAGGAAATCAAAAAATACCTAGAAACATATGACAATGGAGACACAGCTATCCAAAACCTATGGGATGCAGCAAAAGCAGTTCTAAGAGGGAAGTTTATAACAATACAATCCTACATTAAGAAACAAGAAACATCTACAATAAACAACCTAAACTTGCACCTAAAGCAATTAGAGAAAGAAGAACAAAAAAACCCCCAAAGTTTGCAGAAGAAAAGAAATCACAAAGATCAGATCAGAAATAAATGAAAAAGAAATGAAGGAAACGATAGCAAAGATCAATAAACCTAAAAGCTGATTCTTGGAGAAGATAAAAAAATTCATAAACCATTAGCCAGACTCATCAAGAAAATAAGGGAGAAGACTCAAATCAATAGAATTAGAAATGAAAAAGAAGTAACAATTGACACTACAGAAATACAAAGGATCATGGGAGATTACTACAAGCAACTCTATGCCAATAAAATGGACAACCTCGAAAAAATGGACAAATTCTTAGAAATGCGCAACCTGCCGAGACTGAATCAGGAAGAAATAGTAAATATGAACAGGCCAATAACAAGCACTGAAATTGAAGCTGTGATTAAAACTCTTCCAAAAACAAAAGCCCAAGACCAGACTGCTTCACAGGAGAATTCTACCAAACGTTAAGAGAAGAGCTAACACCTATCCTTCTCAAACTCTTCCAAAATATAGCAGAGCGAGGAACACTCCCAAACTTATTTCACGAGGCCAACATCACCCTTATAGCAAAACCAGACAAACATGTCACAAACAAAGAAAACTACAGGCCAATATCTCTGATGAACATAGATGCAAAAATCCTCAACAAAATACTAGCAAACAGAATCCAACAGCACATTAAAATTATCATACACCATGATCAACTGTAGTTTATTCCAAGAATGCAAGGATTCTTCAAAATACAGAAATCAATCCACATGATACACCATATTAACAAATTGAAGGAGAAAAACCATATGATCTTCTCAATACATGCAGAGAAAACTTTCGACAAAATTCAACACCCATTTCTGATAAAAACCCTGCAGAATGTAGGCACTGAGGGAAATTTCCTCAACATAATAAAGGTTATATATGACAAACCCACAGCCAACATCATCCTCAATGGTAAGAAACTGAAACCATGTCCAGTAAGATCAGAAACAAGACAAGGTTGCCCACTGTCACCACTATTGTTCAACATAGTTTTGGAAGTTTTAGCCCGAGCAATCAGAGAAGAAAAAGAAATAAAAGGAGTCCAAATCGGAAAAGAAGAAATAGGGCTGTCACTGTTTGCAGATGACATGATACTCTACATAGAGAGTCCTAAAGATGCTACCAGAAAACTACTAGAACTAATCAATGAGTTTGGTAAAGCTTCCAGATACAAAATTAATGCATGGAAATCTCTGGCATTCCTATACACTAATGATGAAAAATCTGAAATTGAAATTAAGGAAACACTCCCATTTACCATTGCAACATAAAGAATAAAATATCTAGGAATAAGCGTACCTAAGGAGACAAAAGACCTGTATGCAGAAAATTATAAGACACTGATGAAAGAAATTAAAGGTGATACAAATAGATGGATAGTTATACCATGTTCTTTGATTGGAAGAATCAACATTTTGAAAATGACTATACTACCCAAAGCAATCTACAGATTCAATGCAATCCCTATCAAACTACCACTGGCATTTTTCACAGAACCAGAACAAAAAATTTCACAATTTGTATGGAAACATAAAAGACCCCTAATAGTGAAAGCAATCTTGAGAACAAAAAACGGAGCTGGAGGACACAGGCTCCCTGACATCAGACTATACTACAAAGCTACAGTAATCAAGACAGTATGGTACTGGCACAAAAACAGAAATATAGATCAATGGAACAGGATAGAAATCCCAAGATAAACCCAACCACATATGGTCACCTTATCTTTGATAAAGGAGGCAGGAATATACAGTGGAGAAAGGACAGCCTCCTCAATATTTGGTGCTGGGAAAACTGGACAGGTACATGTAAAAGAATGAGATTAGAACACTCCCTAACATCACACACAAAAAAAGCTGAAAACGGAATAAAGACCTACATGTAAGGCCAGAAACTATCAAACTCTTAGAGGAACTATCAAACTCTTAGAGGAAAACATAGGCAGAATACTCTACGGCATAAATCACAGCAAGATCCTTTTTGACCTACCTCCTAGAGAAATGGAAATAAAACCTAAAATAAACAAATGGGTCCTAACAAAACTTAAATCTTTTGCACAGCAAAGGAAACCATAAAGAAGACCAAAAGACAACCCTCAAAATGTGAGAAAATATTTGCAAATGAAGCAACTGACAAAAGATTAAACTCCAAAATTTATAAGCAGCTCATGCAGCTCAATTAAAAAAAAACCAACAACCCAATCCAAAAATGAGCAGAATACATAAATAGGCACTTCTCCAAAGAAGATATACGGATTGCCAACAAACACATGAAAGAATGCTCAACATCATTAATCATTAGAGAAATGCAAATCAAAACTACACTGAGATATCATCTCACACCAGTCAGAATGGCCATCATCAAAAAATCTAGAAACAATAAATGCTGGAGAGGGTGTGAAGAAAAGGGAACACCCTTGCACTCTTGGTGGGAATGTAAATTGATACAGCCACTATGGAGAACAGTTGGAGGTTTCTTCAAAACCTACAAATAGAACCACCATACGACCCAGCAATCCCACTACTGGGCATATACCCTGAGCAAACCATAATTCAAAAAAGAGTCATGTACCAATATATTCATTACACCTCTATTTACAATAGCCAGGACATGGAAACCACCTAAGTGTCCATCATCAGATGAATGGATAAAGAAGATGTGACACATATATACAATGCAATATTACTCAGCCATAAATAGAAATGAAATTGAGTTATTTGTAATGAGGTGGATGGACCTAGGGTCTGTCATACAGAGTGAAGTAAGTCATAAAGAAAAAAACAAATACCGTATGCTAACACATATATATGGAATCTAATTTTAAAAAGTCATGAACAACCTAGGGGTAAGACTGGAATAAAGACACAGACCTACTAAAGAATGGACTTGAGGATATGGGGAGGGGAAGCATAAAGTGTGACAAAGTGAGAGAGCGGCATGGACATATATACACTATCAAACATAAAATAGATAGCTAGCGGGAAGCAGCTGCATAGCACAGGGAGAGCAGATCTGTGGTTTGTGACCACCTAAAGCGGTGGGATAGGGAGGGTGGGAGGGAGGGAGACGCAAGAAGGAAGAGTTATGGGAACATATGTATATGTATAACTGATTCAGTTGTTATAAAGCAGAAACTATCACGCCATTGTAAAGCAATTATACTCCAATAAAGATGTTAAAAAAAAAAACGACCCATTGTAAACCTCAACCTAAACCTCACATCTGATACAAAAATTATTTCAACATGGGTCATAGATTTAAGTGTAAGACTATAAATATCTTAGAATAAAATATAGGAGAAAACCTTTGGATTCTCAGAAGTCTAAGTTTGATATCTGGTTCTGCTCCTTGCCAACTGAGTGTTGTATTCTCAATCTTTTCACCTCTCCCAATCTCAATCTTTTTTTTTTAATCTGTCAAGCAGGACTGTTAATACATTCTTTATAGGGTTGTCTTAAGGATGGTAAACAAGATAACAAGTGTAAAAAGTACCTTGTACACGGCTTGGTATATAGTGAACACTTGGTATATGTTCCATACTTTTTCTATACTTTGTGCTAAAAGTTGCCTTCCTGTGACTTCCATTTATTGGACCAATTTCTATCACTGAGGGCTGCTCTTTCCCAGGCCAATCTATCCTGTGTGTAATAAAGGCCACTCTGACTCTAGAAAGAGTTCTGTCACATGGGAAAATATATAATATGACCATGGAATGAGGTAGGTGGTTTCGTTTGGTCTTTCAAAGTTCAAGCCTCTGAAACCCTCAGGTAGTAAAGATGGGGGAAGTAGGGATGAGAGAGGCCACAAGTACCTTGTGGGGCCTGTCAAGACATGAGTTCTGTGTACTACAAGGCCATGTTTCATAACAGAAACAAACATGGCTGCTTATTGAGTCTGTTGCTATTTGGAATAAGAACCTTCTCCATTCAGTAAATCCTGCCTCCCCTTATCAGGCATGAGTAATGAAGTCATCCTAATCCTGAGGCTGAGCCAAAGCAGAGGTTGCCGTGGAGAATAACTGTATTGGCTAGAATGCTCTAGACAAGAGCAGCATTTAGGGGAAGGTTGAGGTCTACTATTCTCACAGAGATAGTCTATGTACTAGACTAGATTTTAAGAATTCTTGACAGGATTTGGAGTAGGGGATGCTATCAGGCAACCCAGAAGTTTGTGGTGGTCAGAGGGACTAGGAGCTTCATGCAGGTCTCTTATCACTTAGAGCCATAACTAGGACAATTAAAATATTATAATGCAAACTTTGTCTCTGTCCTACCAAGTGACCTTCATCTAAGTCTTTTTCCATAGATTGAAAATGGCTGGGGACTTCCCTGGTGGTCCAGTGGTTAAGACTCCATGCTTCCAATGCTGGGGGCATAGGTTTGATCCCTGGTTGGGAAACTAAGTTCCCACATGCCATGTGGTGTGAACAAAATTCTTTTTCTTATTTTTTAATTTAAAAAAGTTTAAGAAAAGA
>NW_021703779.1:55369950-55416971 GCF_005190385.1 Monodon monoceros | reverse complement strand
ATTGTTCAAAATGGAAAACCTTATTGGTGAAGGGCCCTAGATAATACTATTCACTGATTTTTCTCACATGTTTAGACCTTCATTTCATTCCTGATTTTATGGATCTTTCTTTCTGTTTTAGTCACTATCCTCCTCATCAGGTAGGATTTTTAGAGCTCTGGCCATTTTCAGTCCTTTAAGTGATATGTGTGAAGCTCTTAGTAAATTGAGTGGCCCAGTTACATGTCAACATTTCTTCAGGAGATATCAGTTTCTTGATTTTAGATATGGATGGCAGTTTAGACAGCATTTAGGTATGTGGTGTCCATCAGAGTCACCTGGAAAGTTTTTTAAAATTTTAGGTCCCTGAGCTATACCCCAAGCCTAATAAATCAGAATCAATATTATGGCTGATGCTTAGGCATGTGTACTTTAAACCTGTTCCTCCAGTGATTCTGATGTACCACAAATTTGAGAACCATTGATTTAATCCACACTTTTCTTCTCCCATATCGTGTAAAGAACCTGGACCTAGAAAGGGAGTGTGACTTCCTCAAGTTCATAAAATATAACTGAAGTAATGTTTAGAAGGAGAACTGTGGACATAATTGTAATTTCTGAAAGTTATTTCTGTCTAGACATTACTTTTCAACATGCAAAAGTTAGACTTCACTTAAGAGTAGCCAGTTCAATTAGGTCAGACTTTCGGGGCTCTGAGCCTGAAATAAATCAAACCTGGTTTTGAAAAGAAATCAGGCATTAGTAATACTGTGCATTGATCAAAAAAATGGAAATGAGGACCATAGAGTTTTTATCTTAAAGTTCAAGCCCTAAAATGTTTCAGCACTGAAGAAAGATAGGGAGATTGGACTGAGGAGGCACAAAAGCCTTTGCCCTTTCCTCCAGGGAAGCCCTGAAGCCACAGCCCAGTTAATATCTCTGGGGTTTAATTGAACTAAAAATAAAACATATATTGTGTTTGAGGTGCTTTTTTTTCCCCTTTCTAGTTAACACAAAATTTGATTAAGAGATATGTTTCTTGAAGGATGAGATTAGATCTGCGTAGGATAACGTGAAAATGGACAAGAATTTTGTATTTTCCCTATAGCACTGCAGCTGCCTCTGCAGAACAGGGTTAAGGCCTTGAGCTTATGTTCTTTTGAAATTTTGAGTGGGTTCAGAGATTTTTGAGATGGGCCCTTTCATCCGTGTCAGAGGAACAGCTTGGTTCTTTGTTTCCTCTCCAAGTTAAGGACAGATTCTATGAAGCCATTTTAATTTGCTCATTCTGAAATGTCAACCAGTAGTTAGGAAAGATATTTTTCAGTCAATCAGTAGCCAGACACACACACAAGCCCTATAGTTAAGATAAAATTCTTGATAGTATTGCACCCCAAACTCTTGTGAATTATCAGTGACTGTGGTTTGCTAACAATGAAGACATCAGTGAATGAGCTTCTGGGAATTTGGAAACTAGGAGAGCGAAAGGAAGAAGAACAGAGGGAGCAGCACCAGGCATCTGAGACTGAAAACAAGGGAGGCAATGAGCAAAGATGATTCCTGGAACTTCAAGAGTGATTCAGCCACAGAGAGGCTCCCCTCATTTTTCAAACTGACATTTACTTTAAAAGGCTTCAAGGTAAAATGTGGCCATAAAAAAAAGAGAAAATGTTCTGATTTGATGTTTTATTATAGTTCACCCCAAATCTGTACATTTTTCCTAGTCTGGGTCTTATTTCTTGAGGAACACCCCAGTCTCTACTGAATCTGGGGAGTGCTGAAGATGGAATGAGGCAGTAAGAAATGTAATACCTTGAATTGTATATCCTCGGAGATAGAGCTGGGGATGTGATGCTGACCCACAATGTCCTAATCCCTCCAAAAAAGGATAGGTTAGGATTACTGACCAGATGCTTTGAAGAGCCTCAGTAATGAAAAAGCTCTCTCCACTCCTCCTAATGTTTGGTAAAAATCATTGCTTACTACTGTCCCTGAAGTAGGCAGGACTGTGGACCCTGAATTTTGTTGGAAAGAGCACTGACTGAGGAGATAGAAAGTCAAGTTCAAATCTTAGCTCTGCCTTGGGATATGTAGCCTTTTGCAATTCACATGACTTTTTCGTGCTCCACATAGGTCTTCCTCACAGTGTAATTGCATACTAGGATCTCATGGCAGGTAAACCTCCTGTAATTCCAGGCCTTCCACCATTTAGACTTACCCAAATATCTGAATGTTCCCTTATCAAATCATCTAGCCCCAACTAAATGTATTTACTCATTCTTAAACATGATTTGGGTGTCCTCTTCCTCTACATCTCACATTATCCTTTCTGTTTGGAAGGTTTACCCCCTTTCTCTTCTTCCATCCAAACTATCCTCAAGGCCCAATGGAAATCCCACCTCTTCAAAGGAATATTTCCCTGGTGTTCCTACAAGGCTCTTTTCCTTTCCTCTTCTTTCATTGTATAACACTCATTTGGTATTTTCAACAGTGAGTTTATGTCTGGCTTTCCTAAATAGACTATGCGTTTCTGGCATGTAGGGAGAGCGTGCTACTCAATGAATTTAGATAAAGGATATAAAATCTTTATAAATTGTCAATCATGACAATTTTATTTATTGATTGATATTTTTTACTTTTATTGGAGTATAGTTGATATTACAATTATTTTATGTCAACTATTTTAAAAGACAGTTATGAAATAGTAAATTTTTTTTCTTTTTAACATCTTTATTGGAGTATAATTGCTTTACAATGGTGTGTCAGTTTCTGCTTTATAACAAAGCGAATCAGTTATACATATATATATATATATACATTCCCATATCTCTTCCCTCTTGTGTCTCCCTCCCTCCAACCCTCCCTATCCCACCCATCCAAGTGGTCACAAAGCACTGAGCTGATCTCCCTGTGCTATGCGGCTGCTTCCCACTAGCTATCTATTTTTCGTTTGGTAGAGTATATATGTGCCTGTCACTCTCTCATTTTGTCACAGCTTACGCTACCCCCTCCCATATCCTCAAGTCCATTCTCTAGTAGGTCTGTGTCTTTATTCCATTCTTACCCGTAGGTTCTTCATAACATTTTTTTCTCTTAGAATCCATATATATGTGTTAGCATATGGTGTTTGTCTTTCTCTTTCTGACTTACTTTGCTCTGTATGACAGACTCTAGGTCCATCCACCTCACTACAAATAACTTGATTTTGTTTCTTTGTATGGCTGAGTAATATTCCATTGTATATAAGTGCCACATCTTCTTTATCCATTCATCTGATAATGGACATTTAGGTTGTTTCCATCTCATGGCTACTTTAAATAGAGCTGCAATGAACATTTTGGTACATGACTCTATTTTAATTGTGGTTTTCTCAGAGTATATGCCCAGTAGTGTGAATGCTGGGTAATATGGCAGTTCTATTTCTAATATTTTAAGGAACCTCCATACTGTTCTCCATAGTGGCTGCACAAGTTCACATTCCCACCAGCAGTTCAAGAGTGTTCCCTTTTCTCCACACCCTCTCCAGCATTAATTGTTTCTAGACTTTTTGATGATGGCCATTCTGACTGGTGTGAGATGATATCTCATTGTAGTTTTGATTTGCATTTCTCTAATGATTAATGATGTTGAGCATTCTTTCATGTGTTTGTTGGCAATCTGTATATCTTCTTAAGAGAAATGTCTATTTTGGTCTTCAGCCCATTTTTGGATTGGGTTGTTTGTATTTTTCTTTATTAAGCTGCATTTACTGCTTATAAATTTTGGAGGTTAATCCTTTGTCAGTTGCTTCATTTGCAAATATTTTCTCCCATTCAGAGGGTTGTCTTTTGGTCTTGTTTATGGTTTCCTTTGCTGTGCAAAAGCTTTTAAGTTTCATTAGGTCCCATTTGTTTATTTTTGTTTATATTTCCATTTCACTAGGAGGTGGGTCAAAAAGGAACTTGCTGTGATTTATGTCATAGAGTGTTCTGCCTATGTGTTCCTCTAAGAGTTTGATAGCTTCTGGCCTTACATTTAGGATTTTAATTCATTTTGAGCTTACTTTTGTGTATGGTGTTAGGGAGTGTTCTAATCTCATTCTTTTACATGTACCTGTCCAGTTTTTCCAGCACCATTTATTGAAGAGGCTGTCCTTTCTCCACTGTATATTCCTGCCTCCTTTATCAAAGATAAGGTGACCATATGTGCATTGGTTTATCTCTGCGCTTTCTATCATGTTCCTTTGATCTATATTTCTGTTTTTTTGCCAGTACCATACTGTCTTGATTACTGTAGCTTTGTACTATAGTCTGAAGTAAGGGAGCCTGATTCCTCCAGTGGCATTTCTTGTTCGCAAAATTGCTTTGGCTATTTGGGGTCTTTTGTGTTTCCATACAACTTGTGAAATTTTTTATTCTACTTCTGTGAAAAATGCCAGTGGTAGTTTGATAGGGATTGCATTGAATCTGTAGATTGCTTTGGGTAGTAGAGTCGTTTTCAAAATGTTGATTATTCCAATCCAAGAACATGGTTTATCTCTCCATCTATTTGTATCATCTTTAATTTCTTTCATCATTGTCTTATAATTTTCTGCACACAGGTCATTTGTCTCCTTTGGTAGGTTTATTCCTAGATATTTTATTCTTTTTGTTGCAGTGGTAAATGGGAGTGTTTCCTTGATTTCACTTTCAGATTTTTCATCCTTAGTGTATAGGAATGTCAGAGATTTCTGTGCATTAATTTTGTATCCTGCTACTTTACCAAATACATTGATTAGCTCTAGTAGTTTTCTGGTAGCATCTTTAGGACTCTCTATGAATAGTATCATGTCATCTGCAAACAGTGACAGCTTAACTTCTTTTCCGATTTGGATTCTTTTATTTCCTTTTCTTCTCTGATTGCTGTGTCTAAAACTTCCAAAACTATGTTGAATAAGAGTGGTGAGAGTGGGCAACCTTGTCTTCTTCCTGATCTTAGTGGAAATGCTTTCAGTTTTTCACCACTGAGGATGATGTTGGCTGTGGGTTTGTCATATATGACCTTTATTATGTTGAAGAAAGTTCCCTCTATGCCTACTTTCTGCAGGGTTTTTATTATAAATGGGTGTTGAATTTTGTCGAAAGCTTTCTCTGCATCTTTTGAGATGATCGTATGGTTTTTCTCCTTCAACTTCTTAATATGGTGTATCACGTTGTTTGATTTGCATATTTTGAAGAATCCTTGCATTCCTGTAATAAACCCCACTTGATCATGGTATATGATCATTTTAATGTGCTATTGGATTGTGTTTGCTAGTATTTTGTTGAGGAATTTTGCATGTATGTGCATCAGTGATATTGGCCTGTAGTTTTCTTTCTTTGAGAAATCCTTGTCTGGTTTTGGTGTCAGAGTGATGGTGGCCTCAAAGAATGAGTTTGGGAGTCTTCTTCCCTGTGCTATATGTTGGAAAAGTTTGAGAAGTATAGGTGTTAGCTCTTCTCTAAATGTTTGATAGAATTCTCATGTGAAGCCATCTGGTCCTGTGCTTTTGCTTGTTGGAAGATTTTTTTATCACAGTTTCAATTTCAGTGCTTGTAATTGGTCTGCTGATATTTTCTATTTCTTCCTGATTCAGTCTTGGTAGGTTGTGCATTTCTAAGAATTTGTCCATTTTTTCGAGGTTGTCCATTTTATTGTCATAGATTTGCTTGTAGTAATCTCCCATGATCCTTTGTACTTCTGCAGTGTCAGTGGTTACTTCTCCTTTTCCATTTCTAATTCTATTGATTTGAGTCTTCTCCCTTTTTGTCGTGATGGATCTGGCTAATGGTTTATCAATTTTGTTTATCTTCTCAAAGAACCAGCTTTTAGTTTTATTGATCTTTGCTATTGTTTCCTTCATTGCTTTTTCATTTATTTCTGATCTGATCTTTATGATTTCTTTCCTTCTCCTAACTTTGGGGTTTTTTGTTCTTCTTTCTCTAGTTGCTTTATGTGCAAGGTTAGGTTGTTTATTCGAGATGTTTCCTGTTTCTTAAGGTAGGATTGTATTGCTATAAACTTCCCTCTTAGAACTGCTTTTGCTGCATCCCATAGATTTTGAGTCATCGTGTCTCCATTGTCAGTTGTTTCTAGGTATTTTTTGATTTCCTCTTTGATTTCTTCAGTGATCACTTTGTTATCAAGTAGTGTATTGTTTAGCCTCCATGTGTTTGTATTTTTTCCAGATCTTTTCCTGTTATTGATATCTAGTCTCATAGCATTGTGGTCGGAAAAGATACTTGATACAATTTCAATTTTCTTAAATTTACCAAGGCTTGTTTTATGAACCACGATATGATCTGTCCTGGAGAACATTCCATGGGCACTTGAGAAAAAGGTGTATTCTGTTGTTTTTGAATGGAATGTCATATAAATATCAATTAAGTCCATGTTGTTTAATGTATCATTTAAAGCTTGTGTTTCCTTATTTATATTCATTTTGGATGATCTGTCCATTGGTGGAAGTGGGGTGTTAAAGTTCCCTACTATGAATGTGTTACTGTCGATTTTCTCTTTTATGGCTATTAGTATTTGCCCTATGTATCGAGGTGCTCCTATGTTGTGTGCATAAATATTTACAATCCTTATATCTTCTACTTGGATCGATCCCTTGAGCATTATGTATTGTCCTTCTTTGTGTCTTGTAATAGTCTTTATTTTAAAGTCTCTTTTGTCTGATATGAGAATTGCCACTCCAGCTTTCTTTTGGTTCCATTTGCATGGAATATCTTCTTCCATCCCCTTACTTTCAGTTTGTATGTGTCTCTAAGTCTGAAGTGGGTGTTTTGTAGACAGCATATATATGGGTCCTGTTTTGGTATCCATTCAGCCATGCTGTGTCTTTTGGTGGGAGCTTTTAATCCACTTACATTTAAGTTATTATCGATATGTATGTTCCTGTTCCCATTTTCTTAATTGTTTTGGGTTTGTTATTGTAGGTCTTTTTCTTCTCTTGTGTTACTTGACTAGAGAAGCTCCTTTAGCATTTGTTGTAAAGCTGGTTTGTTGGTGCTGAACTCTCTCAGCTTTTGCTTGTCTGTAAAGGTTTTAATTTCTCCATCAAATCTGAATGAGACACTTGCTAGGTAGAGTAATCTTGGTTGCAGGTTGTTCTCCTTCATCACTTTAAATATATCCTGCCAGTCCCTTCTGGGTTGCAGAGATTCTGCTGGAAGATAAGCTGTTAACTTTATGGGAATTCCCTTGTGTGTTATTTGTTGTTTTTCCCTTGCTACTTTTAATATGTTTTCTTTGTATTTAATTTTTGACAGTTTGATTAATATGTGTCTTGGCATGTTTCTCCATAGATTTATCCTGTATGGGACTCTCTGTGCTTCCTGGAGTTGATTAACTATTTCCTTTCCCATATTAGGGAAGTTTTCAACTATAATCTCTTCAAATATATTCTCAGTCCATATTTTTTCTTCTTCTGCAACCCCTACAATTCGAATGTTGGTGAATTTGATGTTTTCCCAGAGGTCTCTGAGACTGTCCTCAGTTCTTTTCATTCTTTTTTCTTTATTCTGCTCTGCAGCAGTTCTTTCCACTATTTTATCTTCCAGATCACTTATCCATTCTTCTGCCTCAGTTATTCTGCTATTGATCCCATCTAGACTGTTTTTAATTTCATTTATTGTGTTGTTCATCATTGCTTCTGTCATCTTTTGTACTTCTAGGTCTTTGTTAAATGTTTCTTGTATTTTCTCTATTCTGTTTCCAAGATTTTACTTCATTTTAACTATCATTATTCTGAATTCTTTTTCAGGTAGACTGCCTATTTCCTCTTCATTTGTTAGGTCTGGTGGGTTTTTATCTTGCTCCTTCATCTGCTGTGTGTTTTTCTGTCTTCTCATTTTGCTTATCTTACTGTATTTTGGGCCCCTTTTTTGCAGGATGCAGGTCCGTAGTTCCCGTTGTTTATGGTGTCTGTCCCCAGTTGCTAAAGTTGTTTCAATGTTTTGTGTAGGCTTCCTGGTGGACGGGACTAATACCTGTATTCTGGTGGATGAGTCTAGACCTTGTCTTTCTGGTGGGCAGGTCCACGTCTGGTGGTGTGTTTTGGGGTGTCTGTTGACTTATTATGATTTTACGCAGCCTCTCTTCTAATGATTGGGGTTGTGTTCCTGTCCTGCTAGTTGTTTGGTATAGGTTGTCCAGCTCTGTAGCTTGCTGGTCGTTGAGTGAAGCTGAATGCTGGTGTTGAAATGGAGATCTCTGGGAGATTTTCGCCATTTAATATCATGTGGAGCTGGGAGGTCTCTTTTTGACCAGTGTCCTGAAGTTGGCTCTCCCACTTCAGAGGCACAACACTGACTGCTAGCTGGAGCACCAAAAGCCTATCATCCACACGGTTCAGAATAAAAGGGAGAATAAATAGAAAGAAAGGAAGAAAGAAAGAAAGAGGATAAAATAAAATAAGATAAAATAAAATAAAGTTATTAAAATAAAAATATAATTATTAAGAAAATAAATTTTAAAAAGAAATAAAATCAAAAAGAAAAAAAAAACGGGCTGATAGAACCCTAGGACAAATGTTGAAAGAAAAGCTATACAGACAAAATCTCACACAGAAGCATACACGTACACACTCACAAAAAGGGGAAAATGGGAAAAAATAATAAATCTTGCTCTCAAAGTCCACCTCCTGAATTTGGGATGGTTCGTTGTCTATTCATGTTTTCCACAGATGCAGGGTTTATCAAATTTATTGTGGAGCTTTAATCTGCTTGTGAGGCTGCTGAGAGAGATTTCCCTTTCTTTTCTTTGTTTGCACAGCTCCCGGGATTCAGCTTTGCATTTGGCCCCACCTCTGCGTGTAGGTCACTGAAGGGCATCTGTCCTTCGCTCACACAGGATGGGGTTAAAGTAGCAGCTGATTCGGGGGCCCTGGCTCACTCAGCCTGGGGCGTGGGAGGGGTATGGATGTGGGGCAAGCCTGCGGCGGCAGAGGTTGGCGTGACATTGCACCAGCTTGAGGCGTGCCATGCATTCTCTTGGGGAAATTGTCGCTGGATCATGGGACCCTGGTGGTAGCAGGCTGCACAGCCTCCCTGGTATGGAGGTGTGGATAGTGACCTGTGCTCGCACATAGGCTTCTTGGTGGTGGCAGCAGCAGGCTTAGCATCTCATGCCCGTCTCTGTGGTCTGCGCTGTAAGCCTCGGCTCGCACCCGTCTCTGGAGCTCCTTTAAGCAGCGCTCTTATTCCCCTCTCCTTGTGCACCAGGAAACAAAAAGGGAAGAAAAAGTCTCTTGCCTCTTCGGCAGCTCCAGACTTTCCCCCTGACTCCCTCCCAGATAACTGTGGTGCACTAACACCCTGCAGGCTGTGTCCGCACTACCAACCCCAGTGCTCTCCCTTCACTCTGACCAAAGCCCAAGCTTCATCTCACAGCCCCCGCCCACCCTGGTGGGTGAGCAGACAAGCCTCTCGGGCTGGTGAGTGCTGGTCGGCACCAATCCTCTGTGCGGGAATCTCTCTGCTTTGCCCTCCACGCCCCTGTTGCTGTGCTCTCCTCTGCGGCTCTGAAGCTTCCCCCCTCCGTCACCCGCATTCTCCGCCCATGAAGGGGCTTGCTAGTGTGTGGAAACCTTTCCTCCTTCACAGCTCCCTCCCACTGGTGCAGACCCCATCCCTATTCTTTTGTCTCTGTTTATTCTTTTTTCTTTTGCCCTACCCAGGTATGTGGGGAATTTCTTGCCTTTTGGCAGGTCTGAGGTCTTCTGCCAGCATTCAGTAGGTGTTCTGTAGGAGTTGTTTCACGTGTATATGGATTTCTGGTGTATCTGAGGGGAGGAAGGTTATCTCCGCATCTTATTCTTCTGCCGTCTTGCCCCTCTCTCCTTAAATAGTAACAATTTTGAAGTAAAACGTATCTGGGTGCTGATATGGGCACTTCACTTTAATAAGTGAAATTATAGCACAGCTAATGCTGTGTGATTTTGGGAAAATTACCATATCATTTCAAAGTTAGTTGGCTCCTCTGTAAAATGGATAACAATAGGTACCATCCTAAATAAATTGTTATGGATATGAAATGAGATTAATGGGTATAGATATTTTGTAAATTTTCATGGGTCTTATAATTGAAACAATTAAGTAAGCATTATAAGTACCATTAACAAATATGAATCTTCCTCACCATATCTCACACATCGTAGGTCACAGGAAATTTTTCTTCGTCACTATGTTGATAATGATTAATGACACTATTTACCCCTTCCCAGACCAAGGAAGGAAACAGCCATGTGTAAGCTCTGAAATTGCCCACTAGCTTTTTTGTGGAGAACAATTGGCCTGTATTATCCCATGTTTTTTTGCTTTGTTTTGTTTGTTGTTTAGTTTTCAAGACTATCAGAGTGGAAAAGCCCTTTAGAGAATATCCAGTTAAAGTTCTTCATGTCACTGATATTGACAGTGGTGTCCAGAAATAGCAAAGCGTTTCCCCAAGGCCGTACAGCTGGACAGATGTGGTACCAGGAATGCTATGGATTCTGATACAGACATAGACATAAAGGGACAGGTTTTTCTTGGCACATCTGTGGATTTTAAATCTTCCACTTCGATATTCCAGTTTAATTACTAAGTCTCAGCAGAGACAAATCCCAAGGTCACACAATCAGGAAGTAAAGGAGCCAGGACATGAGTCCAGTTCTGTATGTTCCTGAAGCCCTACTACTGATCTGCTCCCCAAATCATTACTTCTTCTGATATTCCCACCTACTTCCTGTCTGTCACCCACAGGGAAGTCTGACTCAAATCTTCCCTTCCTGGAGTAAGCTTCAAGTGCTGGTGTGAGAATCTCTGAGGTAAGGTTGGAATAATGTACAGATTAGAGTGTACCCAGGTAATGTAATCCAGACGGAAGGCAGGAGATGAGCAAAAGTAAACATCCTTAGGCTTAGCAGCTCTTTTTCTCCCCATATATCTTTTATTGGGAAAATTATTTGACGGCTCTGTGTATAATTGAGCAAAATACTTAGTATCTCAAGGTCTCCACCTACTTCATGAGGTGGTTGTAAGGATATAATAAATGAAATAATATATTTAAAATATTCAGAACAGTAGAAAATGCATAATAAACACTCAAAAACATTAACTATTTGTATTGTTATTATACAAGCTAGAAAGTCATAAGAAGCAATTTTTAAAATTGGAGTATAATTGCTTTACAATGGTGTGTTAGTTTCTGCTTTACAACAAAATGAATCAGTTATATATATACATATGTTCCCATATCTCTTCCCTCTTGTACCTCCCTCCCTCCCACCCTCCCTATCCCACCCCTCCAGGCGATCACAAAGCACCGAGCTGATCTCCCTGTGCTATGCGGCAGCTTCCCACTAGCTATCTACCTTACGTTTGGTAGTGTATATATGTCCATGCCTCTCTCTCGTTTTGTCACAGCTTACCCTTCCCCTCCCCATATCCTCAAGTCCATTCTCTAGTAGGTCCGTGTCTGTATTCCTGTCATACCCCTCAGTTCTTCATGACATTTTTCTTTTTAGATTCCATATATATGTGTTAGCATATGGTATTTTTCTCTCTCTTTCTGACTTACTTTACTCTGTATGACAGACTCTAGGTCCATCCACCTCACTACAAATAGCTCAATTTCATTACTTTTTATGGCTGAGTAATATTCCATTGTATATATGTGCCACATCTTCTTTATCCATTAATCCAATGATGGACACTTAGGTTGTTTCCACCTCCGGGCTATTGTAAATAGAGCTGCAATGAACATTTTGGTACATGACTCTTTTTGAATTATGGTTTTCTCAGGGTATATGCCCAGTAGTGGGATTGCTGGGTCATATGGTAGTTCTATTTCTAGTTTTTTAAGGAACCTCCATACTGTTCTCCACAGTGGCTCTATCAATTTACATTCCCACCAACAGTGCAAGAGGGTTCCATTTTCTCCACACCCTCTCCAGCATTTATTGCTTATAGATTTTTTGATGATGGCCATTCTAACTGGTGTGAGATGATATCTCAATGTAGTTTTGATTTGCATTTCTCTAATGATTAGTGATGTTGAGCATTCTTTCATGTGTTTGTTGGCAGTCTCTATATCTTTGGAGAAATGTCTATTTAAGTCTTCTGCCCATTTTTTAGATTGGATTTTTTTTTTGTTATTAAGCTGCATGTGCTTCTTATAAATTTTGGAGATTAATCCTTTGTCAGTTGCTTCATTTGCAAATATTTTCTCCCATTCTAAGGGTAGTCTTTTGGTCTTTTTTATTGTTTACTTTGCTGTGCAAAAGCTTTGAAGTTTCATTAGGTCCCATTTGTTTATTTTTGTTTTTATTTCCATTTCTCTACGAGGTGGGTCAAAAAGGATCTTGCTGTGATTTATGTCAGAGTGTTCTGCCTCTGTTTTCCTCTAAGAGTCTGATAGTTTCTGGCCTTACATTTAGGTCTTTAATCCATTTTGAGCTTATTTTTCTGTATGGTGTTAGGGAGTGATTTAATCTCATACTTTTACATGTACCTGTCAGGTTTTCCCAGCACCACTTATTGAAGAGGCTGTCCTTTCTCCACTGTACAGTCCTGCCTCCTTTATCAAAGATAAGGTGACCATATGTGCGTGGGTTTATCTCTGGGCTTTCTATCCTGTTCCATTGATCTATCTTTCTGATTTTGTGCCAGTACCATACTGTCTTGATTACTGTAGCTTTGTAGTATAGTCTGAAGTCAGGGAGCCTGTTTCCTCCAGCTCCGTTTTTCTTTCTCAATATTGCTTTGGCTATTCGGGGTCTTTTGTGTTGCCATACAATTTGTGAAATTTTTTGTTGTAATTCTGTGAAAAATGCCAGTGGTAGTTTGATAGGGATTGCATTGAATCTGTAGACTGCTTAAAGTACAAATAAATTGAAAGGGCATGGTGGAGATTGTCAGACCAGATTTTTAAATAAAACCAACCCAAGTATAAACTATCTATAGGAAACCTTCTTTTAAATATAACCATAGATACATTGAGACAAAAATTTTTTTAAAAAGATACATCTTGCAAAAACTAGTAAGAAATACTCTTAGAGGATAAAGAAACATCCTCTAGAAAGTGATGAATAGGGGAGGAATTATGATCGCCCTTATAGGGCAGAAGTAATTTTATCAGGACATTGAATTATACATATAAGATTTAAAGAGTAAGAGACAGAGGAGGGAGGAAAGTGAAGCATAAGGCTTGTTCTAGAAGCATTCAATAGTTTAGTTTGACTGGGACAGCATTTTCATGAAGAGAAGTAAGGGAAGATGCAGCTGAGCAGGTAGGTCAGTGCTAGACTTTGGAGGGCTTCTGAATGGCAGGATAAAGTTCTTTTTTCCTATTGGTAGTGTGCAGCCATTGAGATCTTTTGAACAGGTGAGTAATATGATTAGAACTATATTTTAGAATTATTGTTCTGATAGCTATGACCAGGGGTTAGGAGGAGGCTGACCCAGAGAAGAGGTAAATAATGGCTGAATTAAAACAAGGTCAATGTGGATGGAGTGAGGGGACTCAAGAGATGGTATGATGATGTAAAGGTAGAATCTATAGAACTTGGCAACTGAAAGTACTGGGATAACGTTATAGAGGGATATATGATTCTGTGTTTTTGAGCTTGGGTAATGATAAGGGTGATAGTGCCATGAACAACTAGAGGAGGTTTAGGGGGGATAATATGTTCCAGTTCTGTTCCATTCTATCTTACTTCTATGAGCACATTCTAGTGGGATCTTAAAGGCTATTCAGTCTAGTCTCGCCATATGATGGTTTAAATCTTCTCTGTAATATTTTCTGCTACTGCTTACACACTTCCAATTACTGGAAACTCAATACTTCTCAGGGAAGCGTACTTCTACTTTGGCAATCCTAATAGCTCTTGTTTCTCTTAAACTGAAATATGTCTCTATAGTTTCTACATATTTATTTGGCTTTTGTAACCACAGAGATTAATCATATCTTGTTTATTCTCTACATGGACTCCCTTCAGATATTTGAAGGCAGCCATGAAATATTTAACCCAATAATGTCTTCAACAGCGTGGATGGGTCTCTCCCTTCCAGGCCTTGGAGCAGTGTGTACAGGGCCTCAGAAGCACCCTCCTCTTTTGGAAAAGTGTATGAACATTCAAGTTAAACACTTCCTGGGCCTTGCTCCAGGGACACAGAGATGAATAATATGATGCTCTCAGGGAGCATCCTAGATGAATAGAGAAGTCAGATATCAATTGAATACATTGTAATAAAGAATGATAACCACAAAGACAAGCATAGGTATAAGATTCATAAATACATTCATGGTGGGAAGAGGGAGGATTAGGTCAGGAAAAGCTTTTTCAGAATAAGTGAATTGTACACTAAAGTTTGAAGGATTGAAGGAAAACTGGGAATTTGCAGGCAGACAATGGATGTAAAGAGCACTTTATAAAGAGAGTACAGTAATTACTAAACTTCAGGGAAATGAAAAAGTTAAGAATAGCTTCAGTTTTTCTAGCTAGGTTGGCAACATAAATGGTGATGTTATTAATGATTAAGGGGAAAGAGGAACAGCATGTCTAACAAGTGGGTATAGGAAGTAAATGGTAAATGGATTTCATTTTAAACATTTAAAACTTGAAGGACACGCAAAACCAAAGATCGCTGTACATGAAAGACACATAGAACTTGTGTGCATGTGTGTGTGTATGTACACCTGCACGTGTGTGTTTGACTGCTGTCCAAACCAACATAGTATACTTCCATCATGTGTGCTCAAACAACTTCAACATCTAGACTTTGAATCCATGCTTCCTAAAATGTTATCAGTGATAATCTGCATCAGAAACACTAAATCAGTTGTTAAAAGTAAAATTCTGGACACCAACATTATGAAACGTATTGAGGTACATTGCCTTAAGGAATATGGTTTATAATAATCTTTGGTAGGACACAGCCATCCTCGGGCAGCTTTGAAGCCTTCATGGTTACCTACCAAATAAAAGCAGAGAATATCAGAACTAGAATAAACCTTTGGGATTAGTCTAGCTTAATCTTTTCTTATTTAGAGGGGGAAACCAAGGCCTATAAGGGGAAAGTGACTTACCCATTATTATCTGAACAGGCATTGGAAGAGAATAGACTGGGACTTAGGCCTCCTAGCCCCTAGACCAGTGTTCTTGTAAGCTGGTCTAAGTACAAGCATCTCTTGTGATTGCTGAATCAATTTGCTACTCTAATCAATAACAAAAGTTTGACCCAGGTAATACCCAGATACAGAGCCATTTTGAGCTGATGATTGCTTTAGCTGTTCAGCTCCCAAGCTTGCAAATTCTCATATGTGCATGGAATGTAACAGATTTATAATATATCCTGACTATGTCCTCCTGACTATGGATCTTCACTGGTATTTCATTCCAAACCTCTATCTTACAGGTATACATACATATACACATATCATATACATAACAAAATAGATTATTGTGGAGTACAAGTGTCATTCTAAACACAACTTGAAATCCAGTGTGCCTCATTTTGTCCCTACAAGCTTCCATTTCTACCTATAGGTTTTACTCCTCATAATCATCAGAAATCTGCCTTGAAAACTGTTCATTCTTTATGTTGTGTGTTGTTGTTTTTTATAGTAGGCAATTACCATTGCTGCCACTTAGCTTATAAATACATACCGTCTTATACTGCACACGAACTATGAAATCAGCCTTCTTTAACCAAATTTATACTTCCCCCTATGGGCACTAGTTCAAATCAAAGATGGAATTTTGTGCATTTGATTGCTCCAAGTATGGGGTACTGCAACAGCTGACTAGAGCATGTCCAAATTATATTTCAAGTATGCTGGTATAAATGTCAATAAAGAAAACTGAAAAGTCTCAAGTCCAAACACCCAAACTTGCCCCTCTTCTCACCTGACCCAACCCAACATTGTAGTATGAGTCCATTACCATTTGAATAATTAACAGCTTCTTTGTCAAATCTGAACAGCAACTGCTTCATAGCTTCTCACCTCCATCCCTTCTCTCAAAGAAGGGATGTTTGTTTAAGGAAAAGGACCACTAAAACACTGCTATAGACTGAATGTCTGTGGTCCCCCCAAATCCATATGTTGAAACCTAATTTCCAATGTAACTGTATTAGGAGGTGATAAGATCATGAGGGTGGAGCTCTCATGAATGGGATCAGTGCCCTTATAAAAGAAACCCTATAAAAGACAGATCCCTAACCTTTTCCACCACATGAGGACAAGGCAAGAAGATAGCCTTCTGTGAACCAGGAAGTGGGCCCTCACCAAATACCACATCTATTGGTATCTTGATGTTGGACTTCGCAGTCTCCAGAACTACGAGAAATAAATGTTTGCTATTTAAACAACATAGACTGTGGTCTTTTCATTACAAAGGCCCAAACTGATTAAGATAAACACCAAGTAATCAGACATGGTGGGACCAACATTACTGCCATTCCCTGAGAAGTCCAGGCTCCCAGCCATAGTCCTCTCCATTCCCATTCACCATGCTGCCTCCATAGTCATCTTTTGAAACAGGTTTGAACTTCTTCCAGAAATATGTACTGGACAAAATATTTTCTATTCCTTCCAGTATATAAAACTACAAAATCATGGTATTATATGTGAAACAAACATAAGAAGATTTGGAAAGGTGAATAGATGTAGGCAGACTGGATAGGGAGTGAAAGACCCAAGGAAAAACATCCTGATGGGTTTCCTGGATTTTCTTTTTGCATCATATATCCCGTACTTGACATTAAAGCCAACAACCCAGAAATGCCAAGAGGTATAGGCAAAAATTCCAAACAGAAGTCTTCCTGTTCTAGCCAAAGGACCAGGAAAGAGATAGTCTAGCAAGATGTAATACTTTTAGACAATAATCTCTCTACTCAAGCCAAATACCATACACAAAAAACTAGAGCCACCAGATCAGCAAAGGCCAAGTGAGAAACCTAGACTTCTACCCTCAACAGCCTATGTCAAGGAACCTAAACATTACCTGCTAAGGAGTCATAAGATAAGGCTGAGTGTGGAGCCAGGACTTTCATTACCATTAGATGGTATTGAGCACCCTCTGTCAGGTGTCAGTGAAGACCATGTAGGGATCCTGGAATTCCAGACTCACCTGACAGTAACAGGATGCATCTGTCCCTTCCATCTCTCTGTTCATGTGATATCAGAAGAGGCTTAGTAGAGTCAGGAAACTCATCACTGCCCAGCAATAACAAGGCCAACTCCACTGTGGTGGCAATGGAGGCCATATTAGAAGCCATTAACAAGGCACTCCTACCCTTCATTACCAGGGAGGTATCAGTGGAAGCCTAGTAAGGAGTCAGAACCCCCACCTTTTCCGAGAAGTACTAAAGAGTTCCCCCACTCCTGTTGGGTGTCAGTGGTGGCCTACTAGAGACTTTGAATTTCAATTCCCACCTGGTAGTAATAAGACTGTGCATTCTCCTTCCCTGTTTGGAGTAGTGTCAGAGAAATCCAGATAAAATAGAATGTTTAAATAAAATCTAGAATTTCTTAACATAATACCAAAATTGTTCAGGTTTCAATAAAAAATCATTCATTATACCAAGAAACAGTATGATCTCAAGCTCAGTGGGAAAAATAGCAATCAATAGATTCCAATACTGAGATAGGAGATGTTAAAATTATCTGACACAGATTTTAAAGCAGCATCATAAAAATATTTCAATGAACAATTACAAAAGCAAAATTGAAAAAAGGAAAAAGTAGAATATCTCAGGAAAGAAACAGAAAATTTCAACACAGAAAAGAAGATATAAAGAAGAACCAAATATAAACTTTAGCACTGAAAAATACAATAACCCAAGTAAGAAACTCAGTGGATGGGCTCAACAACAGAATGGAGGAGACAAAGGAAAGAATCAGTGAAGTGGAATATAGAACAATATAAATTACCCAATCCGAAGAACAATGAGAAATTTAAAACAAATTTACAGAGCTTCAGGGACCTGTGGGACTATAACAAAAAAATCTAACATTCATGTCAACAGAGTCCCAAAGGAGGGATGCAAGAGACTAAGGCTGACAAATAATTAAAGAAATAATTATTGAAAGCTTCCCAAATATGTCAAAAGATAGAAATCTACAGTTTAAAGAAATTGAGCAAATCCCAAATAGGGTAAATTAAAAGAAATCCACACCAACACTCAGTTACAATTCTTGAAATTAAAGACAAAGAAAAAATCTTGAAGTAGTAAAAGAGAAATTGCACCTTATCTATAAGTTAAAGCAATTCAAATGATAGTGGATTTCTCATCGAAACCATGGATGCCAGAAGGAAGAAGCACAACATTTTTCAAATGTTGGAGAAAAAACCAAATGAGCAAACAACTTTTCCAGAATTCTGTAGTCAATGAAAATATGCTTCAAGAGTAACAAGAAAAGCAAGACATTCTTAGAACAAGGGCAAATAAAATAATTTGTCATCAGACCAACTCTAAAATAATGGCTAAAGGAAGTTCTCTAAAGAGAAAATAAATGAGATAGAGGGAACCTTGAAATATTAGGAATAAGAAAAGGTAATCAGGGAATTGCCTGGTGATCCAGTGGTTAAGACTCCATGGATTCACTACTGAGAGCCCAGGTTCAATGCCTGCTCAAGGAACTAAGATCCCACGATCTGTGCAGTGAGGCAAAAAAAAAAAAGTAATCCAATCAAATATATGGGTAAATAGACCAGATTATCTTCCTCCCCTTCATATTTTAAAATTATGTATAATGGTTTAAGCAGAAATTATTGAACTATCTCATGTGGTTCTCAATGAGTGTAGAGGAAATGTTTAAGACAATATTTTAAATGGGGTCAAATAAACTGGTAACATTATAACACCAGTAGATTGATAAGTTTTGCATACATAATGTAATACTTAAAATAACAACTATAAAAGCTATGCAGAGATATACTCAAAAAAGAAATGTATAAATCAACATAGAATTGTAAAATATGTTCATATAATGCAAAAAAAAGGCAAGAAATATAAAAAAAGAAGCAAAAGAAAAGCAGAAAGAAAAAAGAGAAAACCAAAAGTAAAGTGGCAGTTATAAGCCCTTATATATCAATAATTAAATTAAAATTTAATGGTCAAAACACAAAGTTTAAAATTAAAAGATAGAGGTTCACAGATTGAATTTAAAAACATAACCTGAGTATTTTCTGTCTAAAAGATACTCACTGAAAATATAGCAGTGGTATGAGAGTAAAAGAATGGAGAAAATATATCATAAATGCATTAATAAAAAAGAAACAACAGTGGTTATATTAATATCAGATAAAGTAGACTAAGAGCAAAGAAAATCGACAGATACAGAAAAGGACATTAGATAATGCTAAAAGGGTCCATTCACAAAGAAGGCAAAGCAATCCAAATATGTATGCAAAAAACGATGGAGCTGCAAAACATGTGAAGCAAAAATTGATAAAACTAAAAGGAGAAAAAGAAAAATCTAAATTTGGTTGGAGGCTTCAATACTCCTTTTTTTACCAATTAACAGAAAATAAGCAAAGATATAGAACAATTCAACAACCTATCAACCAAAAAAATGATCTAATCTATATTTATAGGAAAGTTCACCAAATAACAACAGCAAACACATTCCTTACAAGAGCACAAGGAATGTATAACAAGGTAGACCATATCTTGGGCACCCAACATTATTTAAATTTAAATAAATTTAAAACATTTTAAACCATACAGATTGTATTTTCTGACAACAATGGAATCAAACCAGAAATCAATAAGAGAAAGATAATAGGAAAATCTGCAAACATTTAGATACTAAGAAACACACTACTAAATACATGGGTAAAAAGAAAACTGCAAGAGAACTTAAATAATACATGGAACTAAATGAAAATTAAAATGAAATAGAAAAACACAAACTCGTGGAAGCTAAACAATATGTTACTAAACAAATAATGGAAAACTAAAGAAATCAAAGAGGAAATCAAAAAATACGTAGAGGCCAATGAAAATGAGTGCATGACAATCCAAACTCTATGGGACACAGCAAAAACAGTTCTAAGAGGGAAGTTTATAGCAATACAGTCTTACCTCAGGAAACAAGAAAAATCTCAAACAACCTAACCATACACCTAAAGCAACTAGAGAAAGAAGAACAAACAAAACCCAAAGTTAGTAGAGGGAAAGAAATCATAAAGATCACAGCAGAAATAAAATGAAATAGAGGTGAAGAAAGCAATAGCGAAGATCAATGAAACGAAAATCTAGTTCTTTGAAAAGATAAACAAAATTGGTAAATCTTTAGGCATACTCATCAAGAAAAAAAGGGAGAGAGCTCAAATCAACAAAATAAGAAAAGAAAAAGGAGAAGGTTCAAGCGACACCACAGAAATACAAAGGATCATTAGAGACTGCTACAAGGAACTATATGAACAAAAAAATGGACAACGTAGAAGAAAGGAACAAATTCTAAGAAAGGTACAACTTTCCAAGACTGAACCAGGAAGAAATAGATAATATGAACAGAAAAATCTCAAGTACTGAAATTGACTGTGATTAAAAAACTTCCAACAAATAAAAGTCCAGGACCAGATGGCTTCACAGGTGAATTCTATCAAACATTTAAAGAAGAGTTATCCTTTTGAAACTCTTTCAGAAAATTGGAGAGGAGGGAACACTCCGAAACTCATTCTATGAGGCCACTATCTCCCTGATACCAAAACCAGACAAAGATACCAAAAAAAGAAAAATATATTAAAGCCCAATATCGCTGATAAACATAAAGACAAAAATCCTCAACAAAATACAAGCAAACCAAATCCAACATTACATTACAAGGATCATACACCATGATCAACTGGGATTTATCCCAGAGATGCAAGGATTTTTTCAGTATACACAAGTCAATCAGTGTGATACACCACACTAAGAAATTGAAGAATAAAACCCATATGGTCATCTCAATAGATGCAGAAAAATCTTTTGACAAAATTCAACACCCATTTAACTCTCCATAAATTGGGCATTGAGGGAAGCTACATCAACATAATAAAGGCCATATATGACAAACCCACAGCTAACATCATATTCAATGGTGAAAAACTGAAAGCATTTCCTCTAAGATCAGGAACAAGAAAAGGATGTCCACTCTCATCACTTTTATTCAACATAGTTTTGGAAGTCCTAGCCATGGCAATCAGAGAAGTAAAAGAAATAAAAGGAATCCAAGTTGGAAAAGAAGAAGTAAAACTGTCACTGTTTGCAGATGACATGATGCTATACATAGAAAATCCTAAAGATACTACCAGAAAACTACTAGAGCTCATCAATGAATTTGGTAACTTTGCAGGATACAAAATTAATACACAGCCATCTGTTGCATTCCTATACACTAACAATGAAAAATCAGAAAAAATTAAGGAAACAATCCCATTTACTATCACATCAAAATGAATAAAATACTTAGGAATAAACCTAAGAAAGCAAAAACCTGTACTCTAAAAACTATAAGATGCTGATGAAAGAAATAGAAGGTGACACAAATAGATGGAAAGATATACCATGTGCTTGGATTGGAAGATTCAAAACTATCAAAATGACTATACTACCCAAGGGAATCTACAGATTCAATGCAATCCCTATCAAATTACCAATGGCATTTTTCACAGAACTAGAACAAAAAATTTTAAAATTTGTATGGTAATACCAAAGAACCCAAATAGCCAAAGCAATTCTGAGAAAGAAGAATGGAGCTGGAGGAATCAGGCTCCCTGACTTCAGACTATACTATAAAGCTACAGTCATGAAAACAGTATAGTACTGGCACAAAAACAGAAATATAGATCAATGGAACAGGACAGAAAGCCCGTGCACCCATGGTCAATTAACCTAAGGAAAAGGAGGAAAGACTCTACAATGGAGAATAGTCTCTTCAATAAATGGTGCTGGGCAAACTGGACAGCTACATGTAAAAGAACAAAATTAGAACATTCTCTAACACCATACACAAAAATAAACTCAAAATGGATTACAGACCTAAATTTAAGACTGTATACTATAAAACTCTTAGAAGAAAACAGCCAGAAAACTCTTTGACATAAATCATAACAATATCTTTTTGGATCCACCTCCTAGATTAATGAAAATAAAAATGAAAATAAACAACGGTGACCTAATTAAACTTTACAGCTTTTGCCCAGCAAAGGAAGCCATTAGCAAACCAAAAAGATAACCTACAGAAATGAAGAAAATATTTGCAACTTAGGCGACTGGCAAGGGATTAATCTGAAATTATATGAACAGCTCATGCAGCTCAATATTTTAAAAATTGGCAGAAGATCTAAATAGACATTTCTTCAAAGAAGGCATACAGATCTCCCAAAAGCCCATGAAAAGGTTTTCAACATCGCTAATTACTAGAGAAATGCAAATCAAAACTACAATGAGGTATCACCTCACATCAGTCAGAATGGCCATCATCAAAAAGTCAACAAACAATAAACACTGGAGAGGGTGTGGAGAAAAGGGAACCCTCTTGCACTGTTGGTGGGAATGTAAACTGGTACAACCACTATGCCCCATAACTTCCTAGGACTTGAATTCTTCTTTTTTTTTGGCCATGCCATGTGGCCTGCGAGGTCTTAGTACCCTGACCAGAGATTGAACCCAGGCGAACTTCAGTGGAAGAGTGGAGTCCTAACCACTGGATTGCCAAGGAAGTGCCAGGAATTGAATTCTTAATTTAAAAACTGAGGATGAGATGATTTCGCTGGGGAATTCGACTAAATGTTTAAAGAAGAATCAACCAGTTATACATAATCTCTTCCTACTGATAGAAGAGGAGAGAACACTTTCCAACTCTTTTTATGAAGATGATATTACTGTATAACTAAATCAGAGAAAGACAGTCCAAAGAAGAAAACTATAGACCAAAATATCTCATGAATATAGACAAAAAATCCTTAAAAAATATTAGCAAATAAAATTCATCAAAATACAAAATAACTATACTACAAGATCATGCAAACTTTATTCCAGGAATGCAAGGATTGTTTCATGTTAGAAAAAACACTGTAATCCACCATATTAACAGAACAAGAAGCATATTCACATGATTATGTTAAAATATACAGAGAAAGCATTTGACGCAATTTACTACTAATTCATGATCAGAACACTCAGAAATGTAGGAACAGAGGAAATCTTCCTCAGGTTAATAATAAGCATCTACAAAAAAATCTACAGCTAACATTACAATTAATAGTGAAAGGCAATGCTTTCCCATGCAGTAGGGAATAAAGCAAGGATGTCTGCTCTTCCCACTCTTATTGAATATAGTGCTGGAAATTCTAACCAGTGAGGTAAAGAAAAAAAAAAGGTATACAGATTGGAAAGAAAGATATAAAACTGTCCTTATTGCAGATGTCATAATTGGCTATATAGAAAATTCCAGAGAATCTACAAAATATCTTAGAACTAATAAGTGAGTTCAGCATAGTTTCAGCATACAAGCACAACATTTAAAAAAGCAATTGTATTCCTATATATTAGCAGTGAGCACATAGACACTGAAATTAAAAATACAGTCATTCAAAAATTCAAATACTTAGGTATAAAGTCAACAACATGTGTCTAAAACTACAAAATACTAAAAAGAGAAATCAAAGATGATTTAAATAAATGTAGAGACATATCATGTTTATGCATTAGAAGACTCAACAAAGTAGAGAAGTGAATTCTCACCAAATTGGTCTAAGGTTTATCACAATACCTGTCAAAATTCTAGTAACGTTTTTTTAATAGATATAAACAAGATAATTCTGAAATTTATATGGAAAGCAAAAGGAACTAGAGTAGCTAAAATGATTTGAAGAAGGAGAATAAAGTGAGAGGAATCAGTGTACCCAAATTCAAAATTTATATATATAGCTACAGTAATCAAGACTATAGTCTTGGCAGGAGGAATAGACACAAAGATCAATGGAACAGAACTGAATATACAGAAGGTAGCCCCCCACATGTACAGCCAAATGATACTTCACAGAGTTGCAAAAGCAATTCAATGAAGGAAGGATAGCCTTTTCAATTCATGTTGCTAGGAAAAAATTGGACTTCAACAGGCATAAATATAACCTTGACCAAAGCCTCTTACCTTATTCAAAAATTTCAAAATGGTTCAAAGACTTAAAAGTAAGATGTAAAACTATAACATTTTAAAAATATAATGTAAGAGAAAATCTATTGTACTTAGCGCTTTTTAAAATCTTAGACAAAACACCTAAAATACTCCTTTAAAAACTCAATAAATTAGACTTCATATGAATAAAACTAGAAAACTTTTCCAGTCCTAAAGACATTAAGAGTATGAAAAATCAAGCTACAGTCTAGGATAAAAAAATTGGTAAAGTTCATATCAGACAAAAGTCTCTTATCTAAACATATAAAGAACTCCCCAAACTCAAGAGTAATGAAATAAATAATCCAATTATAAGATAACCAAAAGATATGAACAAACATTTCGTCAAAGACATCAAATCCATGAAAAGATCTTTAATATTGCTAGTCATTATGGAAATGCAAAATAGGATCACCATTAGGTATCAGTACAGACCTATCAGAATGATTAAAATAAAAAACAATGACACCACCAAATACTGGTGAGGATGGAAAAACCTGGATCACTCATACATTGCTGGTAATAATTTAAAATGGTAGAACAGCAACTACCATATAATCCAGCAGTTGTACTCTTGGGTATTAATCTCAGAGAAATGGAAAGGTATGATCACATGAAAACTTGTACACAAATGTTTATACCAGCATTACTCAAAATAGTCAAAAATGTAAACAATCTGAATACCCATCAACTTGTGAAACGATAAACAAACTGTGACATGCCCGTACTTGGGAATACTACTTAGCAATAAAAATAAAAAATTGATACTTGAAACAACCTGGATGAACCTTCAAAGAATTATACTGTTAAAAAAGCCAATCCCCAAAGATTACATAATGTATACTTCCATTATATAACATTCTTGAAAATATAAAATTATAGAAATGGAGAATATATTAGTGGTGGCCAGAGGGAAGGGGGTGCTTTCATAAAAGGGAAAAATGAGGGATCATTGAGGAAATGTTCTTTATCTTGACAATATCAAAGTCAATGTCTTATTTGTGAAGTATTATAGTTTTGCAAGATGTCATTATTGGGGAAACTGGGTAAAGGGTACAAAGAATCTTTATGTATTATTTCTTATAATTCCATGTGAATTCATAATTACCTCAAAATAAAAAGTATAATTACAAAGAAAAAATATGAGCATGTCATTTCCATTCTCAAAACACTTTGATGGTTGTCTGTATATTATATTATACAGTAGCTCTGTATATCACAATGCCCTTCAAAATCCAACTCCTGATCAACTATCTCCCTAGCCCCACTTACCACCACTGCCTCCCCATCTTTCTTCTCCTCCCTCCTCACAGCATTAAATGTTCAGACCAGCCAGAAATTCTATATATGACCTCTGTGAGATTTTCTTTAAAAGCACGACTTAGAACCTTTGTTCAGATTAGATAAAAGATGTCTCTGCTTCAGGTAGAGGAAGACATATGTTAGAGATCACAGCTAGGTGGTCAAAGAATGGGTTATATTTCCATAAGTACTTAGGTCTTCATTGATTCTCACTTAGTCTGTGTAAATATATTCCTTACTGGGCTCAAGTCCTGGAAATTCTATCTCCTGAATAGAGATAGCTCTTATCATCATTCTTTACTGAGTGTCACCCCCTCCATCCAACCAGTATTACAATTGTCTGATTTCCTGAAGCTCTACCCCACTATATTAGAAACTTCTAGTGGACAGGGAATATGTCTGATTTATCAGTTTGTCCTGGGCCCAACCCAGGGCCTGGCACAGAGTAGGTTCTCAGGTAGTGTTTGGGGAACTAAATCAAATTTGTTGAGCCCTTAACTGAGTTTTCCCTTCCTCCAGTTTCCTCTGATTCTCAGAAGCTAAAGGACTGAAAAGCTACTTTATGGATCTAGGTGGGTGGAAAACAGAACCTTGTTTAAACCATAAAAGTGCTTGAATCATTGTACTGTATCCAAGCCAGCTGCTTTTTAAGGTGCCCTGGGTTTAAGGCCACAAGTTAAGCAGGCAAGGCATTGCTTAGAGCTCCTGACATGAAGAAGACTAATTGAGATAGAGCCATCTGTGCAGAAGGCCCTCCCTCCATGTTGGTAATCACAATGAGCTGTACCATTTTCTGCTTTGGGTTTGAATTTCTATTTCTGCATCTGAGGAGCACTTTACTGCTTGGCCCATTATTTATTATTCAGTACTTTGATTTTCAGTAACATGTCCTCTGCATTGAGGGCAGAAGTCCAAAAAGTGTATCATTAATTAAAGACTTTTAAAATGATGGACAGAAACCATAATAAAGAAGAAAAACAAGAAATGCAAAATTAGCTCCCTCACCTGTTTCACCTTTTTTTTTCTTTAAACAAGTTCAAAACTGGTCTCAGCATTTCTTGGGATCCAGACTTTTATTGAGTTCCTCCTGTGTGTATAGTCCAAGAGGGGTTTTTGATATAGTTGACAAGAAAAAATGCAGACACACAGAAAGAATATTTCAACAACCAGTGACACATCTGTGGTGGTTTTAAGGAGCTTCCTAATCTCCCTACAGGAATGAATGAATTTCTTCCCTCACTGGGAGTGCTGGAAGTGACAATTGGAATATGGCCCTCATATTTCAACTTGCATCAGGAATTTCCTCATTTGTAAAGAGCTGCCTTGTCTAATGTCATGTCCCCTTTCCACAGCTGAGGCAAAGAGGTATGCCTCCAATGAGTGATAAATACAGGGATATATATATAAAGGCTTAGCCACCTTACCCCAACTCAAGACAACTCTGAAGGATCATTCCAGTTTCAGAATTCCCTGTAGGATTACCTGAGGCCTCTGCTGATACTCTATCACAGCTCAGTTCTCTCTCTGCCCAATCCTGTGTCCTTTCCTCCCTTTACATGGTTGTTGATCTCAAAGTACTCGTAATATTGTATCTCCTGCATGCTAAACTCTGACTCTGATTTCCAGGGACTCCAACCTGTAACATCTTTCTTCAGGAGCCCCAGAGTGGATCTTGAACACATTGGGTTCCTCTCCTAGGTTGTGAGTTTCTCAAGGGCAATGATTTTGGGATCTTGCCAAATTTGAGCCCATTGCCTGGTAGGTACATAACATATGTTCAGGAAATGTTGGTAGAATTTAATTTAATAGCTCTGATAAAGGAATAAATGACTGGGGAAAGAAAGTTCTCAGAGGTGCACTTATTCAGAAAAAATATATAAGTACTATAGTAGGATATCTGTCATCTATTTATCAATCATATTTCTATCATTATCATCAATTCAGAAATTCTAAAAATAGTTATTACTAGCCCTAGTTTGCAAATGTGGAAACTAAAGCTCAGTAGGTTTAAGTAACTTTGCCCAAGTTCTTCTAGTTAGTAAGTGGCAGGGCCCAGATTTAAACTGAGGTGCAGCTAACCCCAAAGTTTGTCTTTCACAGAGACTCTAAGAGATGGCCTCACAAGAAAAATGTGTTTGAGTTAATGTCCTTTCACTCTCAATGGCTCGTGTGTATCTCTTTTTCTCCTTGCAAATTTTAAATGAGAATCTTGTGAGCCCATGTGAAAAGGAGTAATAAGCTATAGGACTTTTAAAATGTACCAAAGGATGGTATGTGAGGAATTCTTTTTTCTGTCTTTGTATTGCTTGGGTCACTTTTCTTTCCAGTCAATTCCGATACATTTTTAATTGAAAAAAATGTTATTGTAAAATATAGTATACAGAAAGGGTATTATATATATATATATATACATATATATTAGCACATATTTGTATGGTGATACAATACAAATAATGCAATATAATACAAATAATACAATATACTAACAATATACAATATAATTTATAACATAATACAATACAATGATAATAACCACTAAAGTCAACAAATAAAATATTGCTGTCTCCCTAGACTTTCCCCATGTATCCCTAGTCAATTGTAACTCCTGCCTCTCTCTCAATGGTAACCATAGCTTTGATTTTATAGTAATAATTCCTTTGCTTTTCTTTATAGTGTTGCATGTGTGTATGTACCTCTAAACAATTTAGAGCAGGAGTTGGTAAACTGTGGCTTGTAGGCCCAATGTGGCCCACTGCTTGTTTTTGTAAATGGAATTTTACTGGAACACAGCCATGCTTATTAATATATGTTTTACCTATGGCTGATTATGCACTAAACAGCAGCGTTGAAGAGCTGCAAAGAGACCAAATAAGGCCTGCAAAGCATAAATTGTTTATTATATGGCCCTTTAACAGAAAAAGTTTCCAATCTCTCACCTAGATTAGCTTTTCCTCTTTCTGAAGAGAATTATACAATAAGGACTCTTTTGTGACTTGCTTTTTTCCTCCTCAATATTTTATTTTGAAAGATTGGTCCACAGTGAATCTTATTCATTTCTAAGCATCACCTGCTAACATATATAAAGAAGAACTATTAATATCATATTCCTATTTTAACTTATTTTATTACATTGACTTGTATTTTTGACTATTTATAAATTAATATACTGTAATCCATAGTGATGTACCAATTTACGTTCCCACCAACAGTGTACGAGTGTGGCCTATTCTCTACACCCTCTCCAAAGTTTGTTGTTTATAGATGTTTATAGACTTCTGTTTTGTTTTTTACATCTCTTTTGGAGTATAATTGCTTTACAGTGTTGTGATAGCTTCTGCTGTATAACAAAGTGAATCAGCCACATGTATACATATATCCCCATATCCTCTCCCTCTTGAGACTCCCCGCCACTCTCTCTATCCCACCCCTCTAGTTGGTCACAAATCACATAGCTGATCTCCCTGTGCTATGCAGCTTCTTCCCACTAGCTATCTATTTTATATTTGGTAATCTATATATGTCAACGCTACTCTCTTACTTGATCCCAACCAACTACCCCTCCAACCCCCCATGTCCTCAAGTCCATTTCCTATGTATAGATATTTCTTCCTGTCATGCCACTAGGTTCATCAGAAACAATTTGTTTTTTTTTTTTAGATTCCATATATATATGTTAGCATACGGTATTTGTTTTCCTCTTTCTGACTTACTTCACTCTGTATAACAGATTCTAGGTACATCCACTTCACTACAAATAGCTAAATTTCATTTCAATTTATGGCGGAGTAATATTCCATTGTATATATGTGCCACATCTTCTTTATCCATTCATCTGTTGATGGACACATAGGTTGCTTCCATGTCCTGGCTACTGTAAATGAAGCTGCAATGAACATTTTGATACATGACACTTTTTGAATTATAGTTTTCTCAGGGTATATCCCCAAGGTGGGAATGCCCAGTCGTATGGTAGTTTTATTTCTAGTTTTTTAAGGAACCTCCATACTGTTCTCCATAGTGCCTGTATCAATTTACATTCCCACCAACAGAGCAAGAGTGTTCCCTTTTCTCCACACTCTCTTCAGCATTTATTGTTTCTAGATTTTTTGATGACAGCCATTTTGAATGGTGTGAGATGATATCTCATTGAAGTTTTGCTTTGCATCTCTCTAATGATTAATGATGTTGAGCATTCTTTCATGTGTTTGTTGGCAGTCTGTATATCTTCTTTGGAGAAATGTCTATTTAGGTCTTCTGCCCATTTTTGGAGTTGTTTGTTTTTTTGGTTACTGAGCTGCATGAGCTGCTTGTAAATTTTGGAGATTAATCCTTTGTCAGTTGCTCCATTTGCAAATATTTTCTCCCATTCTGAGGGTTGTCTTTACGTCTCTTTTATGGTTTCCTTTGCTGTGCAAAAGCTTTGAACTTTCATTAGGTCCCATTTGTTTATTTTTGTTTCTATTTCCATTTCTCTAGGAGGTGGGTTAAAAAGGATCTTACTGTGATTTATGCCATAGAGTGTTCTGCCTAGGTTTTCCTCTAAGGGTTTGATAGTTTCTGGGCTATAATTTACGTCTTTAATCCATTTTGAGGTTATTTTTGTGTATGGTGTTAGGGAGTGATCTAATCTCATACTTTTACATGTACCTGTCCAGTTTTCCCAGCCCCACTTATTGAAGAGGCTGTCTTTTCTCCACTGTATATTCTTGCCTCCTTAATCAAAGATAAGGTGACCATATGTGTGTGGGTTTATCTCTGGGCTTTCTATCCTGTTCCATTGATCTATATTTCTGTTTTTGTGCCAGTAGCATACTGTCTAGATTACTGTAGCTTTGTGGTATAGTCTGAAGTCAGCGAGCCTGATTCCTCCAGCTCCATTTTTCGTTCTCAAGATTGCTTTGGCTATTCGGAGTCCTTTGTGTTTCCACACAAATTGTGAAATTTTTTGTTCCAGTTCTGTGAAAAATGCCAGTGGTAGTTTGGTAAGGATTTCACTGAATCTGTAATCGCTTTGCGTAGTAGAGTCATTTTCAAAATGTTGATTCTTCCAATCCAAGAACATGGTGTATCTCTCCATCCATTTGTATCATCTTTAATTTCTTTCATCAGTGTCTTATAATTTTCTGCATACAGGTATTTTGTCTCCTTAGGTAGGTTTAGTCATAGATATTTTATTCTTCTTGTTGCAATGGTAAATGGAAGTGTTTTCTTAATTTTACTTTCAAATTTTTCATCGTGTATAGGAATGTCAGAGATTTCTGTGCATTAATTTTGTATCCTGCTACTTTACCAAATTCATTGATTAGCTCTAGTAGTTTTCTGGTAGCATCTTTAGGATTCTCTATGTATAGTATCATGTTATCTGCAAACAGTGACAGCTTTACTTCTTCTTTTCTGATTTGGATTCCTTTTATTTCCTTTTCTTCTCTGATTGCTGTGGCTAAAACTTCCAAAAATATGTTGAATAAGAGTGAGACTGGGAAATCTTGTCTTGTTCCTGATCTTAGTGGAAATGCTTTCAGTTTTTCACCATTGAGGACGATGTTGGCTGTGGGTTTGTCATATATGGCCTTTATTATGTTGAGGAAAGTTCCCTCTATGCCTACTTTCTGCAGGGTTTTTATCATAAATGGGTATTGAATTTGTTGAAATCTTTCTCTACATCTATTGAGATGATCATACGGTTTTTCTCATTCAATTTGTTAATACGGTGTATCACATTGATTGATTTGCATATTTTGAAGAATCCTTGCATCCCTGGAATAAACCCCACTTGATCATGGTGTATGATCCTTTTAATGAGCTGTTGGACTCTGTTTGCTAGTATTTTGTTGAGGATTTTTGCATCTATGTTTATTAGTGATACTGGCCTGTAGTTTTCTTTCTTTGTGACATCTTTGTCTGGTTTTGCTATCAGGGTGATGGTGGCCTCGTAGAATGAGTTTGGGAGTGTTCCTCCCTCTGCTATATTTTGGAAGAGTTTGAGAAGTATGGGTGTTAGCTCTTCTCTAAATGTTAGATAGAATTCTCCTGTGAAGCCATCTGGTGCTGGGCTTTTGTTTGTTGGAAGATTTTTAATCACAGTTTCAATTTCAGTGCTTGTGATTAGTCTGTTCATATTTTCAATTTCTTCCTGGTTCAGTCATAGCAAGTTGTGCATTTCTTAGAATTTGTCCATTTCTTCGAGGTTGTCCATCTTATTGGCACAGAGTTGCTTGTAGTAATCTCTCAGTATCCTTTGTATTTCTGCAGTGTCAGTTGTCACTTCTTTTTCATTTCTAATTCTATTGATTTGAGTCTTCTCCCTTTTTTTCTTGATGAGTCTAGCTAATGGTCTATCAATTTTGTTTATCTTCTCAAAGAATCAGCTTTTAGTTTTATTGATCTTTGCTATCGTTTCCTTCATTTCTGTTTCATTTATTTCTTGTCTGATCTTTATGATTTCTTTCCTTCTCCCAACTTTGGGTGTTTTTTTTTTGTTGTTGTTGTTCTCCCTCTTATTGCCTTAAGTGCAAGGTTAGGTTCTTTATTTCAGATGTTTCCTGTTTCTTAAAGTAGGATTGTATTGCTATAATCTTCCCTCTTAGAACTGCTTTTGCTGCATCCCACAGGTTTTGCATTGTCGTGTCTCCATTGTCATTTGTTTCTAGGTACCTTTTGATTTCCTCTTTGATTTCTTCAGTGATCGCTTCGTTATTAAGTAGTGCATTGTTTAGCCTCCATGTGTTTGAATTTTTTTACAGATATTTTCCTGTTATTGATATCTAGTCTCATAGCATTGTGGTCAGAAATGATACTTGATACAATTTCAATTTTCTTACCTTTACCAAGGCTAAACTTGTGACCAAAGATATGATCTATCCTGGTGAATGTTCCATGAGCATTTGAGAAAAATGTGTATTCTGTTGTTTTTGGATGGATTGTCCTATAAATATCAATTAAGCCCATCTTGTTTAATGTATCATTTAAAGCTTGTGTTTCCTTATTTATATTGATTTTGGATGATCTGTCCATTGGTGAAAGTAGGGTGTTAAAGTCCACTACTAGGATTGTGTTACTGTCTGTTTTCCATTTTATGGCTGTTAGTTTTTGCCTTATGTATTGAGGTTCTGCTATGTTGGGTGCATAAATATTTACAATTGCTATACCTTCTTCTGGGATCGATCCCTTGATCATTATGTAGTGTCCTTCTTTGTCTGTTCTAATAGTCTTTATTTTAAAGTCTATTTTGTCTGATATGAGAATTGCTACTCCAGCGCTCTTCTGATTTCCATTTGCATGGAATATATTTTCCCATCACCTCACTTTCAGTCTGTATGTTTCCCTGGGTCTGAAGTGGGTCTCTTCTAGACAACATATATACGGGTCTTGTTTTTGTATCCATTCAGCCAGTCTTTGTCTCTTGGTGGGAGCATTTAATCCATTTTCATTTAAGGTAATTATCAATATGTATGTTCCTATTCCCATTTTCTTAATTGTTTTGGGTTTGTTACTGTAGGTCTTTTCCTTGTTTTGTGTTTCTTGCCTAGAGAAGTTCCTTTAGCATTTGTTGTAAAGCTGGTTTGGTGGTGCTGAACTCTCTCAGCTTTTGCTTGTCTGTAAAGGTTTTAATTTCTCCATCAAATCTGAATGAGCTCCTTGCTGGGTAGAGTAATCTTGGTTGTAGGTTTCTCCCTTTCATCACTTTAAATATGTCCTGCCACTGCCTTCTGGCTTGCAGAGATTCTGCTGAAAGTTCAGCTGTTAACCTTATGGGGGTTCCCTTGTGTGTTATTTGTTGTTTTTCCCTTGCTGCCTTTAATATGTTTTCTTTGTATTTAATTTCTGATAGTTTGATTAATATGTGTCTTGGTGTGTTTCTCCTTGGATTTATCTTGTATGGGACTCTCTGTGCTTCCTGGAGTTGATTAACTATTTCCTTTCCCATATTAGGGAAGTTTTCAACTATAATCTCTTCAAATATTTTCTGAGTCCCTTTCTTTTTCTCTTCTTCTTCTGGAACCCTTATAATTCGAATGTTGTTGCGTTTAATGTTGTCCCAGAGGTCTCTGAGACTGTCGTCAGTTCTTTTCATTCTTTTTTCTTTATTCTGCTCTGCAGTAGTTATTTCCACTATTTTATCTTCCAGGTCACTTATCTGTTGTTCTGCCTCAGTTATTCTGCTATTGATCCCTTCTAGAGTATTTTAAATTTCACTTATTGTGTTGTTCATCATTGCTTGTTTCCTCTTTAGTTCTTCTATGTCCTGTTAAATGTTTCTTGCATTTTCTCTCTTCTATTTCCAAGATTTGGATCATCTTTACTATCCTTATTCTGAATTCTTTTTCAGGTAGGCTGCCTATTTCCTGTTTACTTGTTTGTTCTGGTGAGTTTTTACCTTGCTCCTTCACCTGGTGTGTGTTTTTCTGCCTTCTTATTTTGCTTATCTTACTGTGTTTCGGGTATCCTTTATGCAGGTTACAGGTTCGTAGTTCCCATTGTTTTTGGTGTCTGCCCCCAGTAGCTAATGTTGGTTCAGTGGGTTGTGTAGGCTCCCTGGTGGAGGGGACTAGTGCCTGTGTTCTGGTGGATGAGGCTGTATCTTGTCTTTCTGGTGGTCATGTCCACTTCTGGTGGTGTGTTTTGGGGTGTCTATGGCCTTATTATGATTTTAGACAGCCTCTCAGCTAATGGGTGGGGTTGTGTTCCTGTCTTGCTAGTTGTTTGGCATAGGGTGTCCAGAACTGTAGCTTGCTGCTCGTTCAGTGAAACTGGGCCTTTGTGTTGAGATGGAGATATCTGGGAGATTTTCACCGTTTGATATTATGTGGAGCTGGGATGTCTCTTGTGAACAGTGTCCTGAAGTTGCCTCTGCCACCTCAGTGGCACAGCCCTGACGCCTGCCTGGAGCTCCAAGAGCCTGTCCTTCACACAGCTCAGAATAAAAAGCAGAAAAAATAGAAAGAAAGAGGATAAAATAAAATTAAGTAAGATTAAATAAAATAAAGTTATTAAAATGAAAAATAATTATTAAGAAAAAAAAATTTTAAGTAAAAAAAAAAGTGAGAAAACTGGACGAAGAGAACCCTAGGAGAAATGGTGAAAGCAATGTTATACAGAAAAAATCTCACACAGAAGCATACCCATATGCACTCATAAAAAGTGGAAAAGGGGAAAAAATAATACATCTTGCTCCCAAAGTCCACCTCATGTGGAATGATTCTTTGTCTATTCAGGTATTCCACAGATGCAGGGAACATCAAGTTGATTGTGGAGCTTTAATCTGCTGCTTCTGAGGCTGCTGGGAGTAATTTCCTTTCTCTTCTTTGTTCGCACAGCTCCCGGGGTTCAGCTTTAGATTTGGCCCCGCCTCTGCGTGTAGGTCACCTGAGGGCATCTGTTCTTCGCTCAGAGAGGACCGGGTTAAAGGAGCAGCTGATTTGGCAGTTCTAGCTCACTATGGTCGAGGGGAGGGAGGGATACTTATGCAGGGCAGGCTTGCAGTGGCATAAGCCTGTGTGACGTTGCACCAGCCTGAGGCGCACTGTGCCTTCTCCCTGGGAAGTTGTCCCTGGGTTAAGGGACCCTGGCAGTGGCGGGCTGCACAGGATCCCTGGAGGGGCCATGTGGATAGTGACCTGTGCTTGCACACAGGCTACTTGGTGGCTGCAGCAGCAACCTTAGCATCTCATGCCCGTCTCTGGGTTCCGGGCTAATAGCCGTGTCTCGCACCTGTCTCTGGAACTCCTTTAAGCAGTGCTCTTAATCCCTGATTGCTAGTTTTGATATCATATTTTCATAGGGATGATTTCCTACCTTTCCATTATGTTTGTCAATGATTTTTCCCATTTTGTAATCTTCCTTTTTCTTGTATACTCTTTCCTTTTTCACCTAGAGAAGTGCCTTTACCATTTGTTGTACAGCTAGTTTGGCAGTGCTGAATTTGTTTAGCTTTTGCTTTTCTGTAAAGCCTTTGATTTCTACATCGAATCTGAATGAGATCCTTTCTGGGTAGAGTATTCTTGTTCTTCCCTTTCATCATGTGTTATATTTGGTTTCCTCAACTTTAAGATTATGAATTCAATCTCCAGCCATAACCATTCCATTTTCAAGCCCTTCTAATGATTTTTCAATTTATGTGATCTTATTTATCATTTTATGGGTATACTTTTTTTTATCTATAACTGCTTTTTTCCTAGAATAGACTGCTTTTGTTTTATGATTATAATAACTTATTGATATCTCTGAGGATACTAATTAATACTTTTAAGTACCTTGTTTCATGAGTTATCATTCTTCCAAATTTATCATTCTATTTGTTCATTTTGGAACTTCTGTTTTATGCTGTTGATTTTCTTTAAATGTGCAAAATCTTGCTTATCAATGTATATTTATCAATGTAATACTGTCTTGTTTAGTGTCAATGGAAGGTGTAGGGTCCTCTGCAATTAGGTAAGTCTGTTTCCTTAATAATTCTTTCTGATCAATAATATAGTGGACACAGTGTTAGAGACTGGAGGCATGTCTACTGACTGATTTCACTTTAGTGAGCTTGAGCTAATAGCAGAAAGAGAGACAGACAGGCTGTTCAGTCCAATTCTATCTGCTTCTTCCAGGAATTACTAAAAATGTCTAATACATTGACAGCACTTTCTCTTTTGTTTATAATACTGTTATAGTTTCATTCTTTTCTGTACAATGTCTACATTGTAGTATTTATCGACTTTTCCTTTGTGGCCTAGTATGTGATACCATGATTATTTGTAAAGATCATATATTATGTTTGTATGGGATAAACTTATATACTTAAATGGGAAATAAAACTTGATTGTGTTTCAAAATTTATCTACAACCTTACTTCTTTTTTGACCACTTCATCTGTCAAGGACTTTTAAAAGCTAAAGTCTCTTGCTACTGTGTCTCTGTCAATTTCTACTTATATTTCTAAGGCGTTTTTCTTCATAAATTTTAATGCAATGTTATTTGAAATATAAATGTTCATGGCCATAATCCTTTAATTTTTAATATGAAATAACTTTCTTTGTTCAGTTTAAAGCTTTTTCCTGCATTACTCCTCCTTTTGCAGTATTTTATAATGTATACAGTCTCTTTTTAATTTAATGAGTAGATAACTTAAAGTTCTACAAAAACTTTCCTATATGTCAGCCCCAAGCATGACATGCTATGTTTTTTGTTTTGAGCAATATAATATTAGTTTAACAGCTTACTAGCCCACTTACTGTCTTTATGAACATAATCTGGCATATTGGATCCAGATAACATCATCATTCTTCTATAACACAGCTTTTAAAAAATTTTTGTTTTTACATTTTTGTTTTATAACCAAATTTACAGTAATTATTTCAACATAACTCATTATTTATACTTGGTTCTATACTCATCCAACAGTCTTTTGATAAATTATTTATGTGTATTTCAAATCTTAATAGATTTGGGACCATATTGATAGATTTCAGAATACTTTTTCAATTAAGAAAATAATACATTAGTGATATATGTGCATATGTGTACATGAGAGAATATCTTTATGTTGTCCTGCAAAATAAAAATAGGAATAAAATTCTCAGGTCACACACTTTCCTTCTCAAAACCCTCAAGGTATTATTTGTTTTAAAGAATTGTGAGGTCAGTGTGAATATTTTTCTTTCCTAGATAACTCGTTTTGTGGGCTGATGTGTTTTAAGACTCTTCTTTTTATATGTGAAATGAAAAATATTGAAAATACATTTCTAGGCATAGAGACTAGTATAGAGTGAGCATTTCTATGTGTATAATATCTTTGCTCATCTTAGGATCATAGAAATATATTATCTATTTAACTTTGATTAATGTTTCTATTCAGTAATTGCTATTTCATTCTCAATAATGTTAGTAAGGCATATGCAATATCTCTATTTCTTGATTCATTGTAAATGCTCCCTTTATAATATTTTCATCTGATCATTCTTTTATTTTGAATTCCAGAATAGCTTCTCAAGATTATTCATCATAACACTAATTCCAGTTAACACAGTTTCAATCATGTTCTTTATTGCCTTCAATGTGTATTTCAACTATGTTATTTTGGATTTAGTCTCCAAGAAATCCTTCTTGACTTTATTCAATTCTTATGTTGTTGCAACCTGGTACATTTTCATCCTCATTTTTTTTCACTCTTCATCAAACTGTTGTCATTGTTTATTCTTGCTGCTTATACTTTTGCATGTTTATTGTGGATGCCATCATTTTCTAATATTTTTTTCTGAATTCTGCATATAAATCACTTTAAACAAGGTAAGGGATATTTAGACTCTGTATATATTTTAAAAACAAAACAAAACAGCTCTCCCTTGGTCCCACTCTATGACTACTTCTGTGTTCCCTCAGTTCTAAAGCTGGAAGGCAGGCTGATATACATAAAAAGTTTCTAATTCATTTCCTAGTTGCTAATTTGCATTCACTGTGAGACACTATTTTCCTATTCACATTGCCTGATTTTCTGATGGAGTACAATAAGAACTACAATTCTTAAAGTTATGTCACACCAGTGTTTTTCCTATATCCCTGCCTAGATCGTTTTGCCTATGGGAACCAAAGTTCTCAGAATACAATGAACCAGTCATCCTGGTCTTCACCTCACTTATTGTACACTTGGTCTTTGGAAGACACAGTCTCTGGTTGGATTCAGTAAAAGTGATATACAAGAGAAGGTTGGTATTCCTCTGATATCTGCATTTTCTGGGTAAGGGGAGTGTTGTTCAACTTTCTATTAACTCAACATAATCATTAGAGAAATGCAAACCAAAACCACACTGAGGTATCACTTCACACCACTCAGAATGGCCATCATTATAAAATCTACAAACAATAAATGCTGGAGAGGGTGTGGAGAAAAGGGAACACTCTTGCACTGTTGGTGGGAATGTAAATTGATACAGCCACTATGGAGAACAGTATGGAGGTTCCTCAAAAAACTAAAAATAGAACTACCTTATGACCCAGAAATCACACTACTGGGCATATACCCTGAGAAAACCATAATACAAAAGGATGCATGTATCTCAATGTTAATTGCAGCACTATTTACAATAGCCAGGACATAGAAGAAATGTAAATTTCCGTCGACAAATGAATGGATAAAGAAGATGTGGCACATGTATAAAATGGAATATAAGCCATAAAAAGAAACAAAATTGAGTTATTTGTAGTGAGGTAGATGGACCTAGGGTCTGTCATACAGAGTGAAGTAAGTCAAGAGTGAAGTAAGTCATAAAGAGAAAAACCATATGCTAACACATATATATGGAATCAAAAAAAAAAGGTTCAGATGAACCTAGGGGCAGGACAAGAATAAAGATGCAGACGTAGAGAATGGATTGGAGGACATGGGCAAAGGGGAAGGGGAAGCTGCGATGAAGTGAGAGAGTTGCATTGACAAATATACACTACCAAATGTAAAATACATAGCTAGAGGGAAGCAACTACGTAGAACAGGGAGATTAACTTGGTGTTCTGTGACCACCTAGATGGGTGGGATGGGGGGGAGGCTCAAGAGGAAGGGAGTATGGGGATATATGTATACATATCGCTGATTCACTTTGTAATAAAGCATAAACTAACACAACATTGTAAAGAATTATACTCCAATAAAGATGTAGAAAAAACAAACTAGATCTAAGAGGCAAGAAAAATAGAAATTGCTTTTATAAAACGTTAAAGACAGTATTTATTAATTCACATGATCCAAGTTAATAGTTGTTATAAAAAATAGGTCTCTGTGTCACAAAAAGAAAGTAGATAAAAGTTGAAATATGTTCCTACTTCAAGATCATGAATCAAATTATGCCATGAGGCAACTCCTAACTAGTTGCCTAAATTAAATTATCCTTACACTTAGAGTTTGCTACCAGATTTTTAAATTAGATAGAAATTTGAGTTTCAATGTGAGACGGAGGTTATATCTTTCTTCTGAGTATTTATAGGTATATTAGTAGAATGTTGACAGAGGTTGTATTCAGAGCTACTGTTACATGTCTACATTCCCCCTCACAAGAGCTTTATGGAGGAATGATTGATGTGCAATAAAATACACATGCTGAAAATACACAATTTGGTGAGCTTTCATGCATGCAACTGTGAAATGATAACTACAATCAAGATAGTAAACATATCTGTTCTTTAATTATTAATTATTTCTTAATTTAAGTATAGTTGATTTACAATGTTGTGTTAGTTTCAGGTGTATAGCAAATTGATTAAGTTATAGCGGGAAGATGGAAGAAGAGTAAGATGTGGAGATCACCTTCCACCCCACAGATACACCAGAAATACATCTACACGTGGAACAACTCCTACAGAACACCTACTGAACGCTGGCAGAAGACCACAGACCTCCCAAAAGGCAAGAAACTCCCCACGTATCTGAGTAGGGCAAAAGAAAAAAGAATAAACAGAGAAAAAAATAGGGATGGGACCTGCACCAGTGGGAGGGAGCTGTGAAGGAGGAAAGGTTTTCACACACAGGAAGCCCCTTTGTGGGCGTAGGCTGCGGGTGGCAGAGGGGGGAAACTTCGGAGCCATGGAGGAGAGCACAGCAAGAGGCATGCGAAGGGCAAAGTGGAGAGATTCCCGCACAGAGGATTGGTGACGACCAGCACTCACCAGCCCGAGAGGCTTGTCTGCTCACCCCTGGGATGGGTGGAGGCTGAGAGCTGAGGCTCTGACTTCAGAGCGCAGGGAGAGGACTGGGGTGGGCAGCGTGAACACAGCCTGCAGGGGGTTGGTGCACCACGGCTAGCCGGAGGGAGTCCGGGGAAAAGTCTGGATGTGCTGAAGAGGCAAGAGACTTTTTCTTCCCTCTTTGTTTCCCGGTGTGCGAGGAGAGGGGATTAAGAGCGCTACTTAAAGGAGCTCCAGAGACGGGCACAAGCCACAGCTAAAAGCGCAGGCCCGGGAGATGGGCATAAGACACTAAGGCTGTTACTGCCACCAACAAGAAGCCTGTGTGCGAGCACAAGGCACTATCCACACACCCATTCCAGGGAGCCTGTGCAGCCCGCCACTGCCAGGGTCCCGGGATCCAGGGACAATTTCTCCGGGAGAACACATGGCGAACATAAGGCTGGTGCAATGTCACGCCAGCCTCTGCCTCCGCAGGCTCACCCTGCACTCAGTACCCCTCCCTACCCCGGGTCTGACTGAGCCAGAGTCCCCAAAGCAGCTGCTCCTTTAACCCCGTCCTGTCTGAGTGAAGAACAGATGTCCTCCAGCAAGCTACATGCACCAGGAGCTGTGAGAACAAAGAAGAGAAAAGGAAATCTCGCCCAGCAGCCTCAGAAGCAACGGATTAAAGCTTCACAATCAACCTAATGTACCCTGCATCTGTGGAATACCACAATAGACAACAAATAATCCCAAATTGAGGAGGTAGATGTTGAGAGCAAGATTTATGACTTTTTTTCACTTTTCCTCTTTTTGTGAGTGTGTATGTGTATGCTTCTGTGTGAGATTTTGTCTGTATAGCTTTGCTTCCACCATTTGTCCTAGGGTTCTATCTGTCCATATTTTAAAATTTTTTTAACAATTATTTTTTATTTTAATAACTTTATTTTATTTTATCATAGTTTATTTTATTTTACTTTATGTTCTTTCTTTCTTCCTTCCTTCCTTTCTTTCTTTCTTTCCTTCTTTCCTTCCTTCCCTCCTTCCTTCCTTCCTTCCTCCCACCCTCCTTCCCTCCCTCCCTCCCTCCTTTCTTTATTTCTTTCTTCCTTTCTTTCTTCTTTCTTTCTTTCTATTTCTACTAATTCTTTCTTTCTCCTTTTTCTCCCTTTTATTCTGAGCCATGTGAATGAAAGGCTCATGTTGCTGCAGCCAGGAGTCAGTGCTCTGCCTCTGAGGTGGGAGAGCTAACTTCAGGACACTGGTCCACAACAGACCTCCCAACTCCACATAATATCAAACGGCAAAAATCTCCCAGAGATCTCCATCTCAACACTAGCAGCCAGCTTCACTCAACGACCAGCAAGATACAGTGCTGGACAACCTATGACAAACAACTAGCAAGACAGGAACACAACCCCACCCATTAGCAGAGGGGCTGCCTAATATCATAATAAGTCCACAGACACCCCTATACACACCAACAGATGTGGACTTACCCACCAGAAAGACAAGATCCAGCCTCATCCACCAGAACACAGGCACTAGTCCCCTCCACCAGGAAGCCTACAGAGCCCACTGAACCAACTTTAGCCACTGGGGACAGACACCAAAAACAACAGGAACTACGAACCTGCAGCCTGCAAAAAGGATACCCTAAACAGAGTAAGATAAACAAAATGAGAAGACAGAAAAACCCAAAGCAGTTGAAGAAGCAAGATAAAAATCCATCAGACCTAAAAAATGAACAGGAAATAGGCAGTCTACCTGAAAAATAATTCAGAATAATGATAGTAAAGATGATCCAAAATCTTGGAAATACAATAGACAAAATGCAAGAAACATTTAACAAGGACCTAGAAGAATGAAATATGAAAAAAGTAATGATGAACAACACAATAAATGAAATTTAAAATACTCTAGATGGGATCCATAGCAGAATAACTGAAGCAGAAGAATGGATAAGTCACCTGGAAGATAAAAGAGTGGAAATAACTACTGCAGAGAAGAATAAAGAAAAAAGAATGAAAAGAACTGACGACAGTCTGAGAGAACTCTGGGACAACATTAAACACACCAACATTCGCATTATAGGGGGTTCCAGAAGAGGAAGAGAAAAACAAAGGGACTGAGAAAGTATTTGAAGATATTATAGTTGAAAACTTCCCTAATATGGGAAAGGAAATAGTTAAAAAGTCCAGGAAGCACAGAGAGTCCCATACAGGATAAATACAAGGAGAAATACGCGAAGATACATATTAATAAAACTGTCAAAAATTAAACACAAAGAAAACATTAAAAGCAGCAAGGGATAAACAACAAATAACACACAAGGGAAACCCCATAAGGTTAACCACTGATCTTTCAGCAGAAACTCTGCAAGCCAGAAGGGGCTGGCAGGACAAATTTAAAATGAGGAAGGAGAAAAACCTGCAACCAGGATTACTCTACCCAGCAAGGAGTTCATTCAGATTTGATGGAGAAATTAAAACCTTTACAGACAAGCAAAAGCTGAGAGAGTTCAGCATCACCAAACCAGCTTTAAAACAAATGTTAAAGGAACTTCTTTAGGCAAGAAACACAGGAGAAGGAAAAGACCTACAATAACGAACACAAAACAATTAGGAAAATGGGAATAGTAACATAAATATCGATAATTACCTTACTTGTAAATGGACTAAATGCTCCCACCAAAAGGCACACATTGGCTGAACGGATACAAAAACAAGACCCATATATATGCTGTCTACAAGAGACCCACTTCAGACCTAGAGACACACACAGATTGAAAGTAAGGGGATGGAAAAAGATATTCCATGCAAATGGAAACCAAAAGAAAGCTGGAGTAGAAATTCTCATATCAGACAAAATAGACTTTAAAATAAAGACTATTAGAAGAAACAAAGAAGGACACTACATAATGATAAAGGGATTTACCCAAGAAGAAGATATAAAAATTGTAAATATTTATGACCCCAACATAGGAGCACATCAACACATAAGGCAAATACTAACAGCCATAAACAGGGAAATCGACAGTAACACATTCCTAGTAGGGGACTTTAACACCCCACTTTCACCAATAGATATATCATCCAAAATGAAAATAAAAAAGGAAACACAAGCTTTACATGATACATTAAACAAGATGGACTTAATTGATATTTATAGGACATTCCATCCCAAAACAACAGAATACACAATTTTCTCAAGTGCTCATGGAACATTCTCCAGGATAGATCATATCTTGGGTCACAAATCAAGCCTTGGGATATTTAATAAAATTGACATTGTATCAAGTATCTTTTCCGACCACAACACTATGAGACTAGATATCAATTACAGGAAAAGATCTGTAAAAAATATAAACACATGGAGGCTAAAAAATACACTACTTAATGACTAAGTGATCACTGAAGAAATCAAAGAGGGAATTTAAAAAAATACCTAGAAACAAATGACAATGGAGACATGACGACCCAAAATCTATGGTATGCAGCAAAAGCAATTCTAAGAAGGAAGTTTATAGCAATACAATCCTACCTTAAGAAACAGGAAACATCTCGAAAAAACAACCTAACCTTGCACCTAAAGCAATTAGAGAAAGAAGAACAACAACCAAATAAAACCCCAATGTTAGCAGAAGGAACGAAACCATAAAAATCAGATCAGAGGGCTTTTCTGGTGGCCCAGTGGTTGAGAGTCCGCCTGCCGATGCAGGGGACGCGGGTTCGCGCCCCAGTCTGGGATGATCCCACGTGTAGCAGGGTGGGTGGGCCCATAAGGCGTGGCCACTGGGCCTGCGTATCCGGAACCTGTGCTCCACTACAGAAGGGGCCAAAGAGGTGAGAGGCCCGCATATCGCAAAAAAAAAAAAAAAAAAAAACAAAATCATAAAAAAAGAAAAAAAAAAAAAAAAAAAAAAATCAAATCAGAAATAAATGAAAAAGAAATGAAGGAAATGATAGCAAAGATCAAGAAAATTAAAAGCTGGTTCTTTGAGAACATAAACAAAATTGACAATCCATTAGCCAGATTCATCAAGAAAAAAAGAGAGAAGTCTCAAATCAATAGAATTATAAATGAAAAAGGAGAAGTAACATCTGACACTGCAGAAATACAAAAGATCATGAGAGCTTACTATAAGCAACCAAATGCCAATAAAATGGACAGGCTGGAAGAAATGGACTAATTCTTAGAAATGCACAACATGCCAAGACTGAATCAGGAAGAAATAGTAAATATGAACAAACCAATCACAAGCACTGAAATTGAAACTGAGATTAAAAATCTTCCAACAGACAAAAGCACAGGACCAGATGGCTTCACAGGCAAATTCTATCAAACATTTAGAGAAGAGCTAACACCTATCCTTCTCAAACTCTTCCAAAATATAGCAGAGGGTGGAGCACTCCCAAACTCATTCTACGAGGCCACCATCACCTTGATACCAAAACCATACAAGGATGTCACAAAGAAAGAAAACTACAGGCCAATATCACTGATGAACATAGATGCAAAAATCCTCAACAAAATACTAGCAAACTGAATCCAACAGCATATTAAAAGGATCATACACCATGATCAAGTGGGGTTTATTCCAGGAATGCAAGGATTCTTCAGTATACGCAAACCAATCAAAGTGATACACCATATTAACACACTGAAAGAGAAAAACCATATGATCATCACAATAGAGGCAGAGAAAGCTTTTGACAAAATTCAACACCCATTTATGATAAAAACCCTGCAGAAAGTAGGCATAGAGGGAACTTTCCTCAACAAAATAAAGGCCATATATGACAAACCCACAGCCAACATCGTCCTCAATGGTGAAAAACTGAAAGCATTTCCACTAAGATCAGGAACAAGACAAGATTTCCCAGTCTCACTCTTATTCAACATATTTTTGGAAGTTTTAGCCACAGCAATCAGAGAAGAAAAGGAAATAAAAGGAATCCAAATCAGAAAAGAAGAAGTAAAGCTGTCACTGTTTGCAGATAACATGATACTATACATAGAGAATCCTAAAGATGCTACCAGAAAACTACTAGAGCTAATCAATGAATTTGGTAAAGTAGCAGGATACAAAATTAATGCACAGAAATTTCTGGCATCCTATACACTAATGATGAAAAATATGAAAGTGAAATCAAGAAAACACTCTCATTTACCATTGCAACAAAAAAATAAAATATCTATGACTAAACCTACCTAAGGAGACAAAAGACTTTTATACAGAAAATTGTAAGACACTGATGAAAGAAATTAAAGATGATACAAATAGATGGAAAGATATACCATGTTCTTGGATTGGAAGAATCAACATTTTGAAAATGACTCTACTACCCAAAGCAATCTACAGATTCAATGCAATCCCTATCAAACTACCACTGGCATTTTTCACACGACTAGAACAAAAAATTTCACAATTTGTGTGGAAACACAAAAGACCCCGAATAAACAAAGCAATCTTGAGAACGAAAAACGGACCTGGAGGAATCAGGCTCCCTGGCTTCAGCCTATACTACAAAGCTACAGTAATCAAGACAGTATGGTACTGGCACAAAATCAGAAAGATACATCAATGGAACAGGATAGAAAGCCCAGAGATAAACCCATGCTCATATGGTCACCTTATCTTTGATAAAGGAGGCAGGAATGTACAGTGGAGAAAGGACAGCGTCTTCAATAAGTGGTGCTGGAAAAGCTGGACAGGTACATGTAAGAGTATGAGATTAGATCACTCCCTAACACCATACACAAAAATAAGCTCAAAATGGATTAAAGACCTAAATGTAAGGCCAGAAACGATCAAACTCTTAGAAGAAAACAGGTGCAGAACACTCTGTGACAGAAATGACATCAAGATCCTTTTTGAATCATTTCCTATTTAAATGGCAATAAATACAAAAATAAACAAATAGGACCTAATGAAACTACAAAACTTTTTCATAGCAAAGGAAACCATAAACGAGACCAAAAGACAACACTCAGAATGGGAGAAAATATTTGCAAATGAAATAACTGTCAAAGGATTAATCTCCAAAATTTATAAGCAGCTCATGCAGCTCAATAACAAAAAAACAAACAATCCAGTTCAAAAATGGGCAGAACACCTAAATAGACATTTCTCCAAAGAAGATATACAGACTGCCAACAAACACATGTAAGAGTGCTCAACATCATTAATCATTAGAGAAATGCAAATGAAAACTACAATGAGATATCATCTCACACCAGTCAGAATGGCCATCATCAAAAAAATCTAGAAACAATAAATGCTGGAGAGGGTGTGGAGAAAAGGGAACACTCTTGCACTGCTGGTGGGAAGGTGAATTGGTACAGCCACTATGGAGAACAGTATGGAGGTTCCTTAAAAATCTACAAATAGAACTACCATATGACCCAGAAATCCCACAACTGGGCATATACCCTGAGAAAACCATAATTCAAAAAGAGTCACATACCAAAATGTTCATTGCAGCTCTATTTACAATAGCCCGAAATGGAAACAACCTAAGTGTCCATCATCAGATGAATGGATAAAGAAGATATGGCACATATATACAATGTAATATTACTCAGCCATAAAAAGAAACAAAATTGAGCTATTTGTAATGAGGTGGATAGACCTAGAGTCTGTCATACAGAGTGAAGTAAGTCAGAAAGAGAAAGACAAGTACCGTATGCTACCACATATATATGGAATTTAAGAAAAAAATGTCATGAAGAACCTAGGGGTAAGACAGGAATAAAGATACAGGCCTACTAGAGAATGGACTTGAGGCTATGGGGAGGGGGAAGGGTAAGCTGTGACAAAGCGAGAGAGAGGCATGGACATATATACACTACCAAACATAAGGTAGATAGCTAGTGGGAAGCAGCCGCATAGCATAGGGAGGTCAGCTCGGTGCTTTTTGACTGCCTGGAGGGGTGGGATA